>NW_027617217.1:0-135546 GCF_964187855.1 Myxine glutinosa | reverse complement strand
TAATACAAGTGCAAAAGTGGTTTCCTGCACCAACACAAGTGCGAAAAGTGGTTTTTCAACACTAACACAAGTGCGAAAAGTGGTTTTTCCACACTATCACAAGTGCAAAAAGTGTTTTTTCCACACTAATACAAGTGCAAAAGTGGTTTCCTGCACCAACACAAGTGCGAAAAGTGGTTTTTCAACACTAACACAAGTGCGAAAAGTGGTTTTTCAACACTAACACAAGTGCGAAAAGTGTTTTTTCCACACTAATACAAGTGCAAAAGTGGTTTCCTGCACCAACACAAGTGCGAAAAGTGGTTTTTCAACACTAACACAAGTGCGAAAAGTGGTTTTTCAACACTATCATAAGTGCAAAAAGTGTTTTTCCACACTAATACAAGTGCAAAAGTGGTTTCCTGCACCAACACAAGTGTGAAAAGTGGTTTTTCAACACTAACACAAGTGCGAAAAGTGGTTTTTCAACACTAACACAAGTGCGAAAAGTGGTTTTCCACACTAATACAAGTGCAAAAGTGGTTTCCTGCACCAACACAAGTGTGAAAAGTGGTTTTTCAACACTAATACAAGTGCGAAAAGTGGTTTTTAAACACTAACACAAGTGCGGAAAGTGTTTTTTCCACACTAATACAAGTGCAAAAGTGGTTTCCTGCACCAACACAAGTGCGAAAAGTGGTTTTTCAACACTAACACAAGTGCGAAAAGTGGTTTTTCAACACTAACACAAGTGCGAAAAGTGGTTTTTCAACACTATAACAAGTGCAAAAAGTGTTTTTTCCACACTAATACAAGTGCAAAAGTGGTTTCCTGCACCAACACAAGTGCGAAAAGTGGTTTTTCAACACTAACACAAGTGCGAAAAGTGGTTTTTCAACACTAACACAAGTGCGAAAAGTGGTTTTTCAACACTATAACAAGTGCAAAAAGTGTTTTTTCCACACTAATACAAGTGCAAAAGTGGTTTCCTGCACCAAGACAAGTGCGAAAAGTGGTTTTTCAACACTAACACAAGTGCGAAAAGTGGTTTTTCAACACTAACACAAGTGCGAAAAGTGGTTTTTCCACACTAATACAAGTGCAAAAGTGGTTTCCTGCACCAACACAAGTGCGAAAAGTGGTTTTTCAACACTAACACAAGTGCGAAAAGTGGTTTTTCCACACTATCACAAGTGCAAAAAGTGTTTTTTCCACACTAATACAAGTGCAAAAGTGGTTTCCTGCACCAACACAAGTGCGAAAAGTGGTTTTTCAACACTAACACAAGTGCGAAAAGTGGTTTTTCAACACTAACACAAGTGCGAAAAGTGTTTTTTCCACACTAATACAAGTGCAAAAGTGGTTTCCTGCACAAACACAAGTGCGAAAAGTGGTTTTTCAACACTAACACAAGTGCGAAAAGTGGTTTTTCAACACTATCATAAGTGCAAAAAGTGTTTTTCCACACTAATACAAGTGCAAAAGTGGTTTCCTGCACCAACACAAGTGCGAAAAGTGGTTTTTCAACACTAAAACAAGTGCAAAAAGTGGTTTTTCAACACTATCACAAGTGCAAAAAGTGTTTTTTCCACATTAATACAAGTGCAAAAGTGGTTTCCTGCACCAACACAAGTGCGAAAAGTGGTTTTTCAACACTAAAACAAGTGCAAAAAGTGGTTTTTCAACACTATCACAAGTGCAAAAAGTGTTTTTTCCACACTAATACAAGTGCAAAAGTGGTTTCCTGCACCAACACAAGTGCGAAAAGTGGTTTTTCAACACTAACACAAGTGCGAAAAGTGGTTTTTCAACACTATCACAAGTGCAAAAAGTGTTTTTTCCACACTAATACAAGTGCAAAAGTGGTTTCCTGCACCAACACAAGTGCGAAAAGTGGTTTTTCAACACTAACACAAGTGCAAAAAGTGGTTTTTCAACACTAACACAAGTGCGAAAAGTGGTTTTTCAACACTATCACAAGTGCAAAAAGTGTTTTTTCCACACTAATACAAGTGCAAAAGTGGTTTCCTGCACCAACACAAGTGCGAAAAGTGGTTTTTCAACACTAACACAAGTGCGAAAAGTGGTTTTTCAACACTAACACAAGTGCGAAAAGTGGTTTTTCCACACTAATACAAGTGCAAAAGTGATTTCCTGCACCAACACAAGTGCGAAAAGTGGTTTTTCAACACTAACACAAGTGCGAAAAGTGGTTTTTCAACACTAACACAAGTGCGAAAAGTGTTTTTTCCACACTAATACAAGTGCAAAAGTGGTTTCCTGCACCAACACAAGTGCGAAAAGTGGTTTTTCACCACTAACACAAGTGCGAAAAGTGGTTTTTCAACACTATCACAAGTGCAAAAAGTGTTTTTTCCACACTAGTACAAGTGCAAAAGTGGTTTCCTGCACCAACACAAGTGCGAAAAGTGGTTTTTCAACACTAACACAAGTGCGAAAAGTGGTTTTTCAACACTAACACAAGTGCGAAAAGTGTTTTTTCCACACTAACACAAGTGCAAAAAGTGGTTTTTCAACACTAACACAAGTGCGAAAAGTGGTTTTTCAACACTAATACAAGTGCGAAAAGTGTTTTTTTCCACACTAATACAAGTGCAAAAGTGGTTTCCTGCACCAACACAAGTGCGAAAAGTGGTTTTTCAACACTAACACAAGTGCGAAAAGTGGTTTTTCAACACTATCACAAGTGCAAAAAGTGTTTTTTCCACACTAATACAAGTGCAAAAGTGGTTTCCTGCACCAAGACAAGTGCGAAAAGTGGTTTTTCAACACTAACACAAGTGTGAAAAGTGGTTTTTCAACACTAACACAAGTGCGAAAAGTGGTTTTTCAACACTAACACAAGTGCGAAAAGTGGTTTTTCCACACTAATACAAGTGCAAAAGTGGTTTCCTGCACCAACACAAGTGCGAAAAGTGGTTTTTCAACACTAACACAAGTGCGAAAAGTGGTTTTTCCACACTATCACAAGTGCAAAAAGTGTTTTTTCCACACTAATACAAGTGCAAAAGTGGTTTCCTGCACCAACACAAGTGCGAAAAGTGGTTTTTCAACACTAACACAAGTGCGAAAAGTGGTTTTTCAACACTAACACAAGTGCGAAAAGTGTTTTTTCCACACTAATACAAGTGCAAAAGTGGTTTCCTGCACCAACACAAGTGCGAAAAGTGGTTTTTCAACACTAACACAAGTGCGAAAAGTGGTTTTTCAACACTATCATAAGTGCAAAAAGTGTTTTTCCACACTAATACAAGTGCAAAAGTGGTTTCCTGCACCAACACAAGTGTGAAAAGTGGTTTTTCAACACTAACACAAGTGCGAAAAGTGGTTTTTCAACACTAACACAAGTGCGAAAAGTGGTTTTCCACACTAATACAAGTGCAAAAGTGGTTTCCTGCACCAACACAAGTGTGAAAAGTGGTTTTTCAACACTAATACAAGTGCGAAAAGTGGTTTTTAAACACTAACACAAGTGCGGAAAGTGTTTTTTCCACACTAATACAAGTGCAAAAGTGGTTTCCTGCACCAACACAAGTGCGAAAAGTGGTTTTTCAACACTAACACAAGTGCGAAAAGTGGTTTTTCAACACTAACACAAGTGCGAAAAGTGGTTTTTCAACACTATAACAAGTGCAAAAAGTGTTTTTTCCACACTAATACAAGTGCAAAAGTGGTTTCCTGCACCAAGACAAGTGCGAAAAGTGGTTTTTCAACACTAACACAAGTGCGAAAAGTGGTTTTTCAACACTAACACAAGTGCGAAAAGTGGTTTTTCCACACTAATACAAGTGCAAAAGTGGTTTCCTGCACCAACACAAGTGCGAAAAGTGGTTTTTCAACACTAACACAAGTGCGAAAAGTGGTTTTTCCACACTATCACAAGTGCAAAAAGTGTTTTTTCCACACTAATACAAGTGCAAAAGTGGTTTCCTGCACCAACACAAGTGCGAAAAGTGGTTTTTCAACACTAACACAAGTGCGAAAAGTGGTTTTTCAACACTAACACAAGTGCGAAAAGTGTTTTTTCCACACTAATACAAGTGCAAAAGTGGTTTCCTGCACAAACACAAGTGCGAAAAGTGGTTTTTCAACACTAACACAAGTGCGAAAAGTGGTTTTTCAACACTAATACAAGTGCGAAAAGTGGTTTTTAAACACTAACACAAGTGCGGAAAGTGTTTTTTCCACACTAATACAAGTGCAAAAGTGGTTTCCTGCACCAACACAAGTGCGAAAAGTGGTTTTTCAACACTAACACAAGTGCGAAAAGTGGTTTTTCAACACTAACACAAGTGCGAAAAGTGGTTTTTCAACACTATAACAAGTGCAAAAAGTGTTTTTTCCACACTAATACAAGTGCAAAAGTGGTTTCCTGCACCAAGACAAGTGCGAAAAGTGGTTTTTCAACACTAACACAAGTGCGAAAAGTGGTTTTTCAACACTAACACAAGTGCGAAAAGTGGTTTTTCCACACTAATACAAGTGCAAAAGTGGTTTCCTGCACCAACACAAGTGCGAAAAGTGGTTTTTCAACACTAACACAAGTGCGAAAAGTGGTTTTTCCACACTATCACAAGTGCAAAAAGTGTTTTTTCCACACTAATACAAGTGCAAAAGTGGTTTCCTGCACCAACACAAGTGCGAAAAGTGGTTTTTCAACACTAACACAAGTGCGAAAAGTGGTTTTTCAACACTAACACAAGTGCGAAAAGTGTTTTTTCCACACTAATACAAGTGCAAAAGTGGTTTCCTGCACAAACACAAGTGCGAAAAGTGGTTTTTCAACACTAACACAAGTGCGAAAAGTGGTTTTTCAACACTATCATAAGTGCAAAAAGTGTTTTTCCACACTAATACAAGTGCAAAAGTGGTTTCCTGCACCAACACAAGTGCGAAAAGTGGTTTTTCAACACTAAAACAAGTGCAAATAGTGGTTTTTCAACACTATCACAAGTGCAAAAAGTGTTTTTTCCACATTAATACAAGTGCAAAAGTGGTTTCCTGCACCAACACAAGTGCGAAAAGTGGTTTTTCAACACTAAAACAAGTGCAAAAAGTGGTTTTTCAACACTATCACAAGTGCAAAAAGTGTTTTTTCCACACTAATACAAGTGCAAAAGTGGTTTCCTGCACCAACACAAGTGCGAAAAGTGGTTTTTCAACACTAACACAAGTGCGAAAAGTGGTTTTTCAACACTATCACAAGTGCAAAAAGTGTTTTTTCCACACTAATACAAGTGCAAAAGTGGTTTCCTGCACCAACACAAGTGCGAAAAGTGGTTTTTCAACACTATCACAAGTGCAAAAAGTGTTTTTTCCACACTAATACTAGTGCAAAAGTGGTTTCCTGCACCAACACAAGTGCGAAAAGTGGTTTTTCACCACTAACACAAGTGCGAAAAGTGGTTTTTCAACACTATCACAAGTGCAAAAAGTGTTTTTTCCACACTAGTACAAGTGCAAAAGTGGTTTCCTGCACCAACACAAGTGCGAAAAGTGGTTTTTCAACACTAAAACAAGTGCGAAAAGTGGTTTTTCAACACTAACACAAGTGCGAAAAGTGTTTTTTCCACACTAACACAAGTGCAAAAAGTGGTTTTTCAACACTAACACAAGTGCGAAAAGTGGTTTTTCAACACTAATACAAGTGCGAAAAGTGTTTTTTTCCACACTAATACAAGTGCAAAAGTGGTTTGCTGCACCAACACAAGAGCGAAAAGTGGTTTTTCAACACTAACACAAGTGCGAAAAGTGGTTTTTCAACACTATCACAAGTGCAAAAAGTGTTTTTTCCACACTAATACAAGTGCAAAAGTGGTTTCCTGCACCAAGACAAGTGCGAAAAGTGGTTTTTCAACACTAACACAAGTGTGAAAAGTGGTTTTTCAACACTAACACAAGTGCGAAAAGTGGTTTTTCAACACTAACACAAGTGCGAAAAGTGGTTTTTCCACACTAATACAAGTGCAAAAGTGGTTTCCTGCACCAACACAAGTGCGAAAAGTGGTTTTTCAACACTAACACAAGTGCGAAAAGTGGTTTTTCCACACTATCACAAGTGCAAAAAGTGTTTTTTCCACACTAATACAAGTGCAAAAGTGGTTTCCTGCACCAACACAAGTGCGAAAAGTGGTTTTTCAACACTAACACAAGTGCGAAAAGTGGTTTTTCAACACTAACACAAGTGCGAAAAGTGTTTTTTCCACACTAATACAAGTGCAAAAGTGGTTTCCTGCACCAACACAAGTGCGAAAAGTGGTTTTTCAACACTAACACAAGTGCGAAAAGTGGTTTTTCAACACTATCATAAGTGCAAAAAGTGTTTTTCCACACTAATACAAGTGCAAAAGTGGTTTCCTGCACCAACACAAGTGTGAAAAGTGGTTTTTCAACACTAACACAAGTGCGAAAAGTGGTTTTTCAACACTAACACAAGTGCGAAAAGTGGTTTTCCACACTAATACAAGTGCAAAAGTGGTTTCCTGCACCAACACAAGTGTGAAAAGTGGTTTTTCAACACTAATACAAGTGCGAAAAGTGGTTTTTAAACACTAACACAAGTGCGGAAAGTGTTTTTTCCACACTAATACAAGTGCAAAAGTGGTTTCCTGCACCAACACAAGTGCGAAAAGTGGTTTTTCAACACTAACACAAGTGCGAAAAGTGGTTTTTCAACACTAACACAAGTGCGAAAAGTGGTTTTTCAACACTATAACAAGTGCAAAAAGTGTTTTTTCCACACTAATACAAGTGCAAAAGTGGTTTCCTGCACCAAGACAAGTGCGAAAAGTGGTTTTTCAACACTAACACAAGTGCGAAAAGTGGTTTTTCAACACTAACACAAGTGCGAAAAGTGGTTTTTCCACACTAATACAAGTGCAAAAGTGGTTTCCTGCACCAACACAAGTGCGAAAAGTGGTTTTTCAACACTAACACAAGTGCGAAAAGTGGTTTTTCCACACTATCACAAGTGCAAAAAGTGTTTTTTCCACACTAATACAAGTGCAAAAGTGGTTTCCTGCACCAACACAAGTGCGAAAAGTGGTTTTTCAACACTAACACAAGTGCGAAAAGTGGTTTTTCAACACTAACACAAGTGCGAAAAGTGTTTTTTCCACACCAATACAAGTGCAAAAGTGGTTTCCTGCACAAACACAAGTGCGAAAAGTGGTTTTTCAACACTAACACAAGTGCGAAAAGTGGTTTTTCAACACTAATACAAGTGCGAAAAGTGGTTTTTAAACACTAACACAAGTGCGGAAAGTGTTTTTTCCACACTAATACAAGTGCAAAAGTGGTTTCCTGCACCAACACAAGTGCGAAAAGTGGTTTTTCAACACTAACACAAGTGCGAAAAGTGGTTTTTCAACACTAACACAAGTGCGAAAAGTGGTTTTTCAACACTATAACAAGTGCAAAAAGTGTTTTTTCCACACTAATACAAGTGCAAAAGTGGTTTCCTGCACCAAGACAAGTGCGAAAAGTGGTTTTTCAACACTAACACAAGTGCGAAAAGTGGTTTTTCAACACTAACACAAGTGCGAAAAGTGGTTTTTCCACACTAATACAAGTGCAAAAGTGGTTTCCTGCACCAACACAAGTGCGAAAAGTGGTTTTTCAACACTAACACAAGTGCGAAAAGTGGTTTTTCCACACTATCACATGTGCAAAAAGTGTTTTTTCCACACTAATACAAGTGCAAAAGTGGTTTCCTGCACCAACACAAGTGCGAAAAGTGGTTTTTCAACACTAACACAAGTGCGAAAAGTGGTTTTTCAACACTAACACAAGTGCGAAAAGTGTTTTTTCCACACTAATACAAGTGCAAAAGTGGTTTCCTGCACAAACACAAGTGCGAAAAGTGGTTTTTCAACACTAACACAAGTGCGAAAAGTGGTTTTTCAACACTATCATAAGTGCAAAAAGTGTTTTTCCACACTAATACAAGTGCAAAAGTGGTTTCCTGCACCAACACAAGTGCGAAAAGTGGTTTTTCAACACTAAAACAAGTGCAAAAAGTGGTTTTTCAACACTATCACAAGTGCAAAAAGTGTTTTTTCCACATTAATACAAGTGCAAAAGTGGTTTCCTGCACCAACACAAGTGCGAAAAGTGGTTTTTCAACACTAAAACAAGTGCAAAAAGTGGTTTTTCAACACTATCACAAGTGCAAAAAGTGTTTTTTCCACACTAATACAAGTGCAAAAGTGGTTTCCTGCACCAACACAAGTGCGAAAAGTGGTTTTTCAACACTAACACAAGTGCGAAAAGTGGTTTTTCAACACTATCACAAGTGCAAAAAGTGTTTTTTCCACACTAATACAAGTGCAAAAGTGGTTTCCTGCACCAAGACAAGTGCGAAAAGTGGTTTTTCAACACTAACACAAGTGTGAAAAGTGGTTTTTCAACACTAACACAATTGCGAAAAGTGGTTTTTCAACACTAACACAAGTGCAAAAAGTGGTTTTTCCACACTAATACAAGTGCAAAAGTGGTTTCCTGCACCAACACAAGTGCGAAAAGTGGTTTTTCAACACTAACACAAGTGCGAAAAGTGGTTTTTCCACACTATCACAAGTGCAAAAAGTGTTTTTTCCACACTAATACAAGTGCAAAAGTGGTTTCCTGCACCAACACAACTGCGAAAAGTGGTTTTTCAACACTAACACAAGTGCGAAAAGTGGTTTTTCAACACTAACACAAGTGCGAAAAGTGTTTTTTCCACACTAATACAAGTGCAAAAGTGGTTTCCTGCACCAACACAAGTGCGAAAAGTGGTTTTTCAACACTAACACAAGTGCGAAAAGTGGTTTTTCAACACTATCATAAGTGCAAAAAGTGTTTTTCCACACTAATACAAGTGCAAAAGTGGTTTCCTGCACCAACACAAGTGTGAAAAGTGGTTTTTCAACACTAACACAAGTGCGAAAAGTGGTTTTCAACACTAACACAAGTGCGAAAAGTGGTTTTCCACACTAATACAAGTGCAAAATTGGTTTCCTGCACCAACACAAGTGTGAAAAGTGGTTTTTCAACACTAATACAAGTGCGAAAAGTGGTTTTTAAACACTAACACAAGTGCGGAAAGTGTTTTTTCCACACTAATACAAGTGCAAAAGTGGTTTCCTGCACCAACACAAGTGCGAAAAGTGGTTTTTCAACACTAACACAAGTGCGAAAAGTGGTTTTTCAACACTAACACAAGTGCGAAAAGTGGTTTTTCAACACTATAACAAGTGCAAAAAGTGTTTTTTCCACACTAATACAAGTGCAAAAGTGGTTTCCTGCACCAAGACAAGTGCGAAAAGTGGTTTTTCAACACTAACACAAGTGCGAAAAGTGGTTTTTCAACACTAACACAAGTGCGAAAAGTGGTTTTTCCACACTAATACAAGTGCAAAAGTGGTTTCCTGCACCAACACAAGTGCGAAAAGTGGTTTTTCAACACTAACACAAGTGCGAAAAGTGGTTTTTCCACACTATCACAAGTGCAAAAAGTGTTTTTTCCACACTAATACAAGTGCAAAAGTGGTTTCCTGCACCAACACAAGTGCGAAAAGTGGTTTTTCAACACTAACACAAGTGCGAAAAGTGGTTTTTCAACACTAACACAAGTGCGAAAAGTGTTTTTTCCACACTAATACAAGTGCAAAAGTGGTTTCCTGCACAAACACAAGTGCGAAAAGTGGTTTTTCAACACTAACACAAGTGCGAAAAGTGGTTTTTCAACACTAATACAAGTGCGAAAAGTGGTTTTTAAACACTAACACAAGTGCGGAAAGTGTTTTTTCCACACTAATACAAGTGCAAAAGTGGTTTCCTGCACCAACACAAGTGCGAAAAGTGGTTTTTCAACACTAACACAAGTGCGAAAAGTGGTTTTTCAACACTAACACAAGTGCGAAAAGTGGTTTTTCAACACTATAACAAGTGCAAAAAGTGTTTTTTCCACACTAATACAAGTGCAAAAGTGGTTTCCTGCACCAAGACAAGTGCGAAAAGTGGTTTTTCAACACTAACACAAGTGCGAAAAGTGGTTTTTCAACACTAACACAAGTGCGAAAAGTGGTTTTTCCACACTAATACAAGTGCAAAAGTGGTTTCCTGCACCAACACAAGTGCGAAAAGTGGTTTTTCAACACTAACACAAGTGCGAAAAGTGGTTTTTCCACACTATCACAAGTGCAAAAAGTGTTTTTTCCACACTAATACAAGTGCAAAAGTGGTTTCCTGCACCAACACAAGTGCGAAAAGTGGTTTTTCAACACTAACACAAGTGCGAAAAGTGGTTTTTCAACACTAACACAAGTGCGAAAAGTGTTTTTTCCACACTAATACAAGTGCAAAAGTGGTTTCCTGCACAAACACAAGTGCGAAAAGTGGTTTTTCAACACTAACACAGGTGCGAAAAGTGGTTTTTCAACACTATCATAAGTGCAAAAAGTGTTTTTCCACACTAATACAAGTGCAAAAGTGGTTTCCTGCACCAACACAAGTGCGAAAAGTGGTTTTTCAACACTAAAACAAGTGCAAAAAGTGGTTTTTCAACACTATCACAAGTGCAAAAAGTGTTTTTTCCACATTAATACAAGTGCAAAAGTGGTTTCCTGCACCAACACAAGTGCGAAAAGTGGTTTTTCAACACTAAAACAAGTGCAAAAAGTGGTTTTTCAACACTATCACAAGTGCAAAAAGTGTTTTTTCCACACTAATACAAGTGCAAAAGTGGTTTCCTGCACCAACACAAGTGCGAAAAGTGGTTTTTCAACACTAACACAAGTGCGAAAAGTGGTTTTTCAACACTATCACAAGTGCAAAAAGTGTTTTTTCCACACTAATACAAGTGCAAAAGTGGTTTCCTGCACCAACACAAGTGCGAAAAGTGGTTTTTCAACACTATCACAAGTGCAAAAAGTGTTTTTTCCACACTAATACTAGTGCAAAAGTGGTTTCCTGCACCAACACAAGTGCGAAAAGTGGTTTTTCACCACTAACACAAGTGCGAAAAGTGGTTTTTCAACACTATCACAAGTGCAAAAAGTGTTTTTTCCACACTAGTACAAGTGCAAAAGTGGTTTCCTGCACCAACACAAGTGCGAAAAGTGGTTTTTCAACACTAACACAAGTGCGAAAAGTGGTTTTTCAACACTAACACAAGTGCGAAAAGTGTTTTTTCCACACTAACACAAGTGCAAAAAGTGGTTTTTCAACACTAACACAAGTGCGAAAAGTGGTTTTTCAACACTAATACAAGTGCGAAAAGTGTTTTTTTCCACACTAATACAAGTGCAAAAGTGGTTTGCTGCACCAACACAAGAGCGAAAAGTGGTTTTTCAACACTAACACAAGTGCGAAAAGTGGTTTTTCAACACTATCACAAGTGCAAAAAGTGTTTTTTCCACACTAATACAAGTGCAAAAGTGGTTTCCTGCACCAAGACAAGTGCGAAAAGTGGTTTTTCAACACTAACACAAGTGTGAAAAGTGGTTTTTCAACACTAACACAAGTGCGAAAAGTGGTTTTTCAACACTAACACAAGTGCGAAAAGTGGTTTTTCCACACTAATACAAGTGCAAAAGTGGTTTCCTGCACCAACACAAGTGCGAAAAGTGGTTTTTCAACACTAACACAAGTGCGAAAAGTGTTTTTTCCACACTAATACAAGTGCAAAAGTGGTTTCCTGCACCAACACAAGTGCGAAAAGTGGTTTTTCAACACTAACACAAGTGCGAAAAGTGGTTTTTCAACACTAACACAAGTGCGAAAAGTGTTTTTTCCACACTAATACAAGTGCAAAAGTGGTTTCCTGCACCAACACAAGTGCGAAAAGTGGTTTTTCAACACTAACACAAGTGCGAAAAGTGGTTTTTCAACACTATCATAAGTGCAAAAAGTGTTTTTCCACACTAATACAAGTGCAAAAGTGGTTTCCTGCACCAACACAAGTGTGAAAAGTGGTTTTTCAACACTAACACAAGTGCGAAAAGTGGTTTTTCAACACTAACACAAGTGCGAAAAGTGGTTTTCCACACTAATACAAGTGCAAAAGTGGTTTCCTGCACCAACACAAGTGTGAAAAGTGGTTTTTCAACACTAATACAAGTGCGAAAAGTGGTTTTTAAACACTAACACAAGTGCGGAAAGTGTTTTTTCCACACTAATACAAGTGCAAAAGTGGTTTCCTGCACCAACACAAGTGCGAAAAGTGGTTTTTCAACACTAACACAAGTGCGAAAAGTGGTTTTTCAACACTAACACAAGTGCGAAAAGTGGTTTTTCAACACTATAACAAGTGCAAAAAGTGTTTTTTCCACACTAATACAAGTGCAAAAGTGGTTTCCTGCACCAAGACAAGTGCGAAAAGTGGTTTTTCAACACTAACACAAGTGCGAAAAGTGGTTTTTCAACACTAACACAAGTGCGAAAAGTGGTTTTTCCACACTAATACAAGTGCAAAAGTGGTTTCCTGCACCAACACAAGTGCGAAAAGTGGTTTTTCAACACTAACACAAGTGCGAAAAGTGGTTTTTCCACACTATCACAAGTGCAAAAAGTGTTTTTTCCACACTAATACAAGTGCAAAAGTGGTTTCCTGCACCAACACAAGTGCGAAAAGTGGTTTTTCAACACTAACACAAGTGCGAAAAGTGGTTTTTCAACACTAACACAAGTGCGAAAAGTGTTTTTTCCACACCAATACAAGTGCAAAAGTGGTTTCCTGCACAAACACAAGTGCGAAAAGTGGTTTTTCAACACTAACACAAGTGCGAAAAGTGGTTTTTCAACACTAATACAAGTGCGAAAAGTGGTTTTTAAACACTAACACAAGTGCGGAAAGTGTTTTTTCCACACTAATACAAGTGCAAAAGTGGTTTCCTGCACCAACACAAGTGCGAAAAGTGGTTTTTCAACACTAACACAAGTGCGAAAAGTGGTTTTTCAACACTAACACAAGTGCGAAAAGTGGTTTTTCAACACTATAACAAGTGCAAAAAGTGTTTTTTCCACACTAATACAAGTGCAAAAGTGGTTTCCTGCACCAAGACAAGTGCGAAAAGTGGTTTTTCAACACTAACACAAGTGCGAAAAGTCGTTTTTCAACACTAACACAAGTGCGAAAAGTGGTTTTTCCACACTAATACAAGTGCAAAAGTGGTTTCCTGCACCAACACAAGTGCGAAAAGTGGTTTTTCAACACTAACACAAGTGCGAAAAGTGGTTTTTCCACACTATCACATGTGCAAAAAGTGTTTTTTCCACACTAATACAAGTGCAAAAGTGGTTTCCTGCACCAACACAAGTGCGAAAAGTGGTTTTTCAACACTAACATAAGTGCGAAAAGTGGTTTTTCAACACTAACACAAGTGCGAAAAGTGTTTTTTCCACACTAATACAAGTGCAAAAGTGGTTTCCTGCACAAACACAAGTGCGAAAAGTGGTTTTTCAACACTAACACAAGTGCGAAAAGTGGTTTTTCAACACTATCATAAGTGCAAAAAGTGTTTTTCCACACTAATACAAGTGCAAAAGTGGTTTCCTGCACCAACACAAGTGCGAAAAGTGGTTTTTCAACACTAAAACAAGTGCAAAAAGTGGTTTTTCAACACTATCACAAGTGCAAAAAGTGTTTTTTCCACATTAATACAAGTGCAAAAGTGGTTTCCTGCACCAACACAAGTGCGAAAAGTGGTTTTTCAACACTAAAACAAGTGCAAAAAGTGGTTTTTCAACACTATCACAAGTGCAAAAAGTGTTTTTTCCACACTAATACAAGTGCAAAAGTGGTTTCCTGCACCAACACAAGTGCGAAAAGTGGTTTTTCAACACTAACACAAGTGCGAAAAGTGGTTTTTCAACACTATCACAAGTGCAAAAAGTGTTTTTTCCACACTAATACAAGTGCAAAAGTGGTTTCCTGCACCAACACAAGTGCGAAAAGTGGTTTTTCAACACTAACACAAGTGCAAAAAGTGGTTTTTCAACACTAACACAAGTGCGAAAAGTGGTTTTTCAACACTATCACAAGTGCAAAAAGTGTTTTTTCCACACTAATACAAGTGCAAAAGTGGTTTCCTGCACCAACACAAGTGCGAAAAGTGGTTTTTCAACACTAACACAAGTGCGAAAAGTGGTTTTTCAACACTAACACAAGTGCGAAAAGTGGTTTTTCCACACTAATACAAGTGCAAAAGTGATTTCCTGCACCAACACAAGTGCGAAAAGTGGTTTTTCAACACTAACACAAGTGCGAAAAGTGGTTTTTCAACACTAACACAAGTGCGAAAAGTGTTTTTTCCACACTAATACAAGTGCAAAAGTGGTTTCCTGCACCAACACAAGTGCGAAAAGTGGTTTTTCACCACTAACACAAGTGCGAAAAGTGGTTTTTCAACACTATCACAAGTGCAAAAAGTGTTTTTTCCACACTAATACAAGTGCAAAAGTGGTTTCCTGCACCAACACAAGTGCGAAAAGTGGTTTTTCAACACTAAAACAAGTGCAAAAAGTGGTTTTTCAACACTATCACAAGTGCAAAAAGTGTTTTTTCCACATTAATACAAGTGCAAAAGTGGTTTCCTGCACCAACACAAGTGCGAAAAGTGGTTTTTCAACACTAAAACAAGTGCAAAAAGTGGTTTTTCAACACTATCACAAGTGCAAAAAGTGTTTTTTCCACACTAATACAAGTGCAAAAGTGGTTTCCTGCACCAACACAAGTGCGAAAAGTGGTTTTTCAACACTAACACAAGTGCGAAAAGTGGTTTTTCAACACTATCACAAGTGCAAAAAGTGTTTTTTCCACACTAATACAAGTGCAAAAGTGGTTTCCTGCACCAAGACAAGTGCGAAAAGTGGTTTTTCAACACTAACACAAGTGTGAAAAGTGGTTTTTCAACACTAACACAAGTGCGAAAAGTGGTTTTTCAACACTAACACAAGTGCGAAAAGTGGTTTTTCCACACTAATACAAGTGCAAAAGTGGTTTCCTGCACCAACACAAGTGCGAAAAGTGGTTTTTCAACACTAACACAAGTGCGAAAAGTGGTTTTTCCACACTATCACAAGTGCAAAAAGTGTTTTTTCCACACTAATACAAGTGCAAAAGTGGTTTCCTGCACCAACACAAGTGCGAAAAGTGGTTTTTCAACACTAACACAAGTGCGAAAAGTGGTTTTTCAACACTAACACAAGTGCGAAAAGTGTTTTTTCCACACTAATACAAGTGCAAAAGTGGTTTCCTGCACCAACACAAGTGCGAAAAGTGGTTTTTCAACACTAACACAAGTGCGAAAAGTGGTTTTTCAACACTATCATAAGTGCAAAAAGTGTTTTTCCACACTAATACAAGTGCAAAAGTGGTTTCCTGCACCAACACAAGTGTGAAAAGTGGTTTTTCAACACTAACACAAGTGCGAAAAGTGGTTTTCAACACTAACACAAGTGCGAAAAGTGGTTTTCCACACTAATACAAGTGCAAAAGTGGTTTCCTGCACCAACACAAGTGTGAAAAGTGGTTTTTCAACACTAATACAAGTGCGAAAAGTGGTTTTTAAACACTAACACAAGTGCGGAAAGTGTTTTTTCCACACTAATACAAGCGCAAAAGTGGTTTCCTGCACCAACACAAGTGCGAAAAGTGGTTTTTCAACACTAACACAAGTGCGAAAAGTGGTTTTTCAACACTAACACAAGTGCGAAAAGTGGTTTTTCAACACTATAACAAGTGCAAAAAGTGTTTTTTCCACACTAATACAAGTGCAAAAGTGGTTTCCTGCACCAAGACAAGTGCGAAAAGTGGTTTTTCAACACTAACACAAGTGCGAAAAGTGGTTTTTCAACACTAACACAAGTGCGAAAAGTGGTTTTTCCACACTAATACAAGTGCAAAAGTGGTTTCCTGCACCAACACAAGTGCGAAAAGTGGTTTTTCAACACTAACACAAGTGCGAAAAGTGGTTTTTCCACACTATCACAAGTGCAAAAAGTGTTTTTTCCACACTAATACAAGTGCAAAAGTGGTTTCCTGCACCAACACAAGTGCGAAAAGTGGTTTTTCAACACTAACACAAGTGCGAAAAGTGGTTTTTCAACACTAACACAAGTGCGAAAAGTGTTTTTTCCACACTAATACAAGTGCAAAAGTGGTTTCCTGCACAAACACAAGTGCGAAAAGTGGTTTTTCAACACTAACACAAGTGCGAAAAGTGGTTTTTCAACACTAATACAAGTGCGAAAAGTGGTTTTTAAACACTAACACAAGTGCGGAAAGTGTTTTTTCCACACTAATACAAGTGCAAAAGTGGTTTCCTGCACCAACACAAGTGCGAAAAGTGGTTTTTCAACACTAACACAAGTGCGAAAAGTGGTTTTTCAACACTAACACAAGTGCGAAAAGTGGTTTTTCAACACTATAACAAGTGCAAAAAGTGTTTTTTCCACACTAATACAAGTGCAAAAGTGGTTTCCTGCACCAAGACAAGTGCGAAAAGTGGTTTTTCAACACTAACACAAGTGCGAAAAGTGGTTTTTCAACACTAACACAAGTGCGAAAAGTGGTTTTTCCACACTAATACAAGTGCAAAAGTGGTTTCCTGCACCAACACAAGTGCGAAAAGTGGTTTTTCAACACTAACACAAGTGCGAAAAGTGGTTTTTCCACACTATCACAAGTGCAAAAAGTGTTTTTTCCACACTAATACAAGTGCAAAAGTGGTTTCCTGCACCAACACAAGTGCGAAAAGTGGTTTTTCAACACTAACACAAGTGCGAAAAGTGGTTTTTCAACACTAACACAAGTGCGAAAAGTGTTTTTTCCACACTAATACAAGTGCAAAAGTGGTTTCCTGCACAAACACAAGTGCGAAAAGTGGTTTTTCAACACTAACACAAGTGCGAAAAGTGGTTTTTCAACACTATCATAAGTGCAAAAAGTGTTTTTCCACACTAATACAAGTGCAAAAGTGGTTTCCTGCACCAACACAAGTGCGAAAAGTGGTTTTTCAACACTAAAACAAGTGCAAAAAGTGGTTTTTCAACACTATCACAAGTGCAAAAAGTGTTTTTTCCACATTAATACAAGTGCAAAAGTGGTTTCCTGCACCAACACAAGTGCGAAAAGTGGTTTTTTCAACACTAAAACAAGTGCAAAAAGTGGTTTTTCAACACTATCACAAGTGCAAAAAGTGTTTTTTCCACACTAATACAAGTGCAAAAGTGGTTTCCTGCACCAACACAAGTGCGAAAAGTGGTTTTTCAACACTAACACAAGTGCGAAAAGTGGTTTTTCAACACTATCACAAGTGCAAAAAGTGTTTTTTCCACACTAATACAAGTGCAAAAGTGGTTTCCTGCACCAACACAAGTGCGAAAAGTGGTTTTTCAACACTAAAACAAGTGCAAAAAGTGGTTTTTCAACACTATCACAAGTGCAAAAAGTGTTTTTTCCACACTAATACAAGTGCAAAAGTGGTTTCCTGCACCAACACAAGTGCGAAAAGTGGTTTTTCAACACTAACACAAGTGCGAAAAGTGGTTTTTCAACACTATCACAAGTGCAAAAAGTGTTTTTTCCACACTAATACAAGTGCAAAAGTGGTTTCCTGCACCAACACAAGTGCGAAAAGTGGTTTTTCAACACTAACACAAGTGCAAAAAGTGGTTTTTCAACACTAACACAAGTGCGAAAAGTGGTTTTTCAACACTATCACAAGTGCAAAAAGTGTTTTTTCCACACTAATACAAGTGCAAAAGTGGTTTCCTGCACCAACACAAGTGCGAAAAGTGGTTTTTCAACACTAACACAAGTGCGAAAAGTGGTTTTTCAACACTAACACAAGTGCGAAAAGTGGTTTTTCCACACTAATACAAGTGCAAAAGTGATTTCCTGCACCAACACAAGTGCGAAAAGTGGTTTTTCAACACTAACACAAGTGCGAAAAGTGGTTTTTCAACACTAACACAAGTGCGAAAAGTGTTTTTTCCACACTAATACAAGTGCAAAAGTGGTTTCCTGCACCAACACAAGTGCGAAAAGTGGTTTTTCACCACTAACACAAGTGCGAAAAGTGGTTTTTCAACACTATCACAAGTGCAAAAAGTGTTTTTTCCACACTAATACAAGTGCAAAAGTGGTTTCCTGCACCAACACAAGTGCGAAAAGTGGTTTTTCAACACTAAAACAAGTGCAAAAAGTGGTTTTTCAACACTATCACAAGTGCAAAAAGTGTTTTTTCCACATTAATACAAGTGCAAAAGTGGTTTCCTGCACCAACACAAGTGCGAAAAGTGGTTTTTCAACACTAAAACAAGTGCAAAAAGTGGTTTTTCAACACTATCACAAGTGCAAAAAGTGTTTTTTCCACACTAATACAAGTGCAAAAGTGGTTTCCTGCACCAACACAAGTGCGAAAAGTGGTTTTTCAACACTAACACAAGTGCGAAAAGTGGTTTTTCAACACTATCACAAGTGCAAAAAGTGTTTTTTCCACACTAATACAAGTGCAAAAGTGGTTTCCTGCACCAAGACAAGTGCGAAAAGTGGTTTTTCAACACTAACACAAGTGTGAAAAGTGGTTTTTCAACACTAACACAAGTGCGAAAAGTGGTTTTTCAACACTAACACAAGTGCGAAAAGTGGTTTTTCCACACTAATACAAGTGCAAAAGTGGTTTCCTGCACCAACACAAGTGCGAAAAGTGGTTTTTCAACACTAACACAAGTGCGAAAAGTGGTTTTTCCACACTATCACAAGTGCAAAAAGTGTTTTTTCCACACTAATACAAGTGCAAAAGTGGTTTCCTGCACCAACACAAGTGCGAAAAGTGGTTTTTCAACACTAACACAAGTGCGAAAAGTGGTTTTTCAACACTAACACAAGTGCGAAAAGTGTTTTTTCCACACTAATACAAGTGCAAAAGTGGTTTCCTGCACCAACACAAGTGCGAAAAGTGGTTTTTCAACACTAACACAAGTGCGAAAAGTGGTTTTTCAACACTATCATAAGTGCAAAAAGTGTTTTTCCACACTAATACAAGTGCAAAAGTGGTTTCCTGCACCAACACAAGTGTGAAAAGTGGTTTTTCAACACTAACACAAGTGCGAAAGTGGTTTTCAACACTAACACAAGTGCGAAAAGTGGTTTTCCACACTAATACAAGTGCAAAAGTGGTTTCCTGCACCAACACAAGTGTGAAAAGTGGTTTTTCAACACTAATACAAGTGCGAAAAGTGGTTTTTAAACACTAACACAAGTGCGGAAAGTGTTTTTTCCACACTAATACAAGCGCAAAAGTGGTTTCCTGCACCAACACAAGTGCGAAAAGTGGTTTTTCAACACTAACACAAGTGCGAAAAGTGGTTTTTCAACACTAACACAAGTGCGAAAAGTGGTTTTTCAACACTATAACAAGTGCAAAAAGTGTTTTTTCCACACTAATACAAGTGCAAAAGTGGTTTCCTGCACCAAGACAAGTGCGAAAAGTGGTTTTTCAACACTAACACAAGTGCGAAAAGTGGTTTTTCAACACTAACACAAGTGCGAAAAGTGGTTTTTCCACACTAATACAAGTGCAAAAGTGGTTTCCTGCACCAACACAAGTGCGAAAAGTGGTTTTTCAACACTAACACAAGTGCGAAAAGTGGTTTTTCCACACTATCACAAGTGCAAAAAGTGTTTTTTCCACACTAATACAAGTGCAAAAGTGGTTTCCTGCACCAACACAAGTGCGAAAAGTGGTTTTTCAACACTAACACAAGTGCGAAAAGTGGTTTTTCAACACTAACACAAGTGCGAAAAGTGTTTTTTCCACACTAATACAAGTGCAAAAGTGGTTTCCTGCACAAACACAAGTGCGAAAAGTGGTTTTTCAACACTAACACAAGTGCGAAAAGTGGTTTTTCAACACTAATACAAGTGCGAAAAGTGGTTTTTAAACACTAACACAAGTGCGGAAAGTGTTTTTTCCACACTAATACAAGTGCAAAAGTGGTTTCCTGCACCAACACAAGTGCGAAAAGTGGTTTTTCAACACTAACACAAGTGCGAAAAGTGGTTTTTCAACACTAACACAAGTGCGAAAAGTGGTTTTTCAACACTATAACAAGTGCAAAAAGTGTTTTTTCCACACTAATACAAGTGCAAAAGTGGTTTCCTGCACCAAGACAAGTGCGAAAAGTGGTTTTTCAACACTAACACAAGTGCGAAAAGTGGTTTTTCAACACTAACACAAGTGCGAAAAGTGGTTTTTCCACACTAATACAAGTGCAAAAGTGGTTTCCTGCACCAACACAAGTGCGAAAAGTGGTTTTTCAACACTAACACAAGTGCGAAAAGTGGTTTTTCCACACTATCACAAGTGCAAAAAGTGTTTTTTCCACACTAATACAAGTGCAAAAGTGGTTTCCTGCACCAACACAAGTGCGAAAAGTGGTTTTTCAACACTAACACAAGTGCGAAAAGTGGTTTTTCAACACTAACACAAGTGCGAAAAGTGTTTTTTCCACACTAATACAAGTGCAAAAGTGGTTTCCTGCACAAACACAAGTGCGAAAAGTGGTTTTTCAACACTAACACAAGTGCGAAAAGTGGTTTTTCAACACTATCATAAGTGCAAAAAGTGTTTTTCCACACTAATACAAGTGCAAAAGTGGTTTCCTGCACCAACACAAGTGCGAAAAGTGGTTTTTCAACACTAAAACAAGTGCAAAAAGTGGTTTTTCAACACTATCACAAGTGCAAAAAGTGTTTTTTTCCACATTAATACAAGTGCAAAAGTGGTTTCCTGCACCAACACAAGTGCGAAAAGTGGTTTTTCAACACTAAAACAAGTGCAAAAAGTGGTTTTTCAACACTATCACAAGTGCAAAAAGTGTTTTTCCACACTAATACAAGTGCAAAAGTGGTTTCCTGCACCAACACAAGTGCGAAAAGTGGTTTTTCAACACTAACACAAGTGCGAAAAGTGGTTTTTCAACACTATCACAAGTGCAAAAAGTGTTTTTTCCACACTAATACAAGTGCAAAAGTGGTTTCCTGCACCAACACAAGTGCGAAAAGTGGTTTTTCAACACTATCACAAGTGCAAAAAGTGTTTTTTCCACACTAATACTAGTGCAAAAGTGGTTTCCTGCACCAACACAAGTGCGAAAAGTGGTTTTTCACCACTAACACAAGTGCGAAAAGTGGTTTTTCAACACTATCACAAGTGCAAAAAGTGTTTTTTCCACACTAGTACAAGTGCAAAAGTGGTTTCCTGCACCAACACAAGTGCGAAAAGTGGTTTTTCAACACTAACACAAGTGCGAAAAGTGGTTTTTCAACACTAACACAAGTGCGAAAAGTGTTTTTTTCCACACTAACACAAGTGCAAAAAGTGGTTTTTCAACACTAACACAAGTGCGAAAAGTGGTTTTTCAACACTAATACAAGTGCGAAAAGTGTTTTTTTCCACACTAATACAAGTGCAAAAGTGGTTTGCTGCACCAACACAAGAGCGAAAAGTGGTTTTTCAACACTAACACAAGTGCGAAAAGTGGTTTTTCAACACTATCACAAGTGCAAAAAGTGTTTTTTCCACACTAATACAAGTGCAAAAGTGGTTTCCTGCACCAAGACAAGTGCGAAAAGTGGTTTTTCAACACTAACACAAGTGTGAAAAGTGGTTTTTCAACACTAACACAAGTGCGAAAAGTGGTTTTTCAACACTAACACAAGTGCGAAAAGTGGTTTTTCCACACTAATACAAGTGCAAAAGTGGTTTCCTGCACCAACACAAGTGCGAAAAGTGGTTTTTCAACACTAACACAAGTGCGAAAAGTGGTTTTTCCACACTATCACAAGTGCAAAAAGTGTTTTTTCCACACTAATACAAGTGCAAAAGTGGTTTCCTGCACCAACACAAGTGCGAAAAGTGGTTTTTCAACACTAACACAAGTGCGAAAAGTGGTTTTTCAACACTAACACAAGTGCGAAAAGTGTTTTTTCCACACTAATACAAGTGCAAAAGTGGTTTCCTGCACCAACACAAGTGCGAAAAGTGGTTTTTCAACACTAACACAAGTGCGAAAAGTGGTTTTTCAACACTATCATAAGTGCAAAAAGTGTTTTTTCCACACTAATACAAGTGCAAAAGTGGTTTCCTGCACCAACACAAGTGTGAAAAGTGGTTTTTCAACACTAACACAAGTGCGAAAAGTGGTTTTTCAACACTAACACAAGTGCGAAAAGTGGTTTTCCACACTAATACAAGTGCAAAAGTGGTTTCCTGCACCAACACAAGTGTGAAAAGTGGTTTTTCAACACTAATACAAGTGCGAAAAGTGGTTTTTAAACACTAACACAAGTGCGGAAAGTGTTTTTTCCACACTAATACAAGTGCAAAAGTGGTTTCCTGCACCAACACAAGTGCGAAAAGTGGTTTTTCAACACTAACACAAGTGCGAAAAGTGGTTTTTCAACACTAACACAAGTGCGAAAAGTGGTTTTTCAACACTATAACAAGTGCAAAAAGTGTTTTTTCCACACTAATACAAGTGCAAAAGTGGTTTCCTGCACCAAGACAAGTGCGAAAAGTGGTTTTTCAACACTAACACAAGTGCGAAAAGTGGTTTTTCAACACTAACACAAGTGCGAAAAGTGGTTTTTCCACACTAATACAAGTGCAAAAGTGGTTTCCTGCACCAACACAAGTGCGAAAAGTGGTTTTTCAACACTAACACAAGTGCGAAAAGTGGTTTTTTCCACACTATCACAAGTGCAAAAAGTGTTTTTTCCACACTAATACAAGTGCAAAAGTGGTTTCCTGCACCAACACAAGTGCGAAAAGTGGTTTTCAACACTAACACAAGTGCGAAAAGTGGTTTTTCAACACTAACACAAGTGCGAAAAGTGTTTTTTCCACACCAATACAAGTGCAAAAGTGGTTTCCTGCACAAACACAAGTGCGAAAAGTGGTTTTTCAACACTAACACAAGTGCGAAAAGTGGTTTTTCAACACTAATACAAGTGCGAAAAGTGGTTTTTAAACACTAACACAAGTGCGGAAAGTGTTTTTTCCACACTAATACAAGTGCAAAAGTGGTTTCCTGCACCAACACAAGTGCGAAAAGTGGTTTTTCAACACTAACACAAGTGCGAAAAGTGGTTTTTCAACACTAACACAAGTGCGAAAAGTGGTTTTTCAACACTATAACAAGTGCAAAAAGTGTTTTTTCCACACTAATACAAGTGCAAAAGTGGTTTCCTGCACCAAGACAAGTGCGAAAAGTGGTTTTTCAACACTAACACAAGTGCGAAAAGTGGTTTTTCAACACTAACACAAGTGCGAAAAGTGGTTTTTCCACACTAATACAAGTGCAAAAGTGGTTTCCTGCACCAACACAAGTGCGAAAAGTGGTTTTTCAACACTAACACAAGTGCGAAAAGTGGTTTTTCCACACTATCACATGTGCAAAAAGTGTTTTTTCCACACTAATACAAGTGCAAAAGTGGTTTCCTGCACCAACACAAGTGCGAAAAGTGGTTTTTCAACACTAACACAAGTGCGAAAAGTGGTTTTTCAACACTAACACAAGTGCGAAAAGTGTTTTTTCCACACTAATACAAGTGCAAAAGTGGTTTCCTGCACAAACACAAGTGCGAAAAGTGGTTTTTCAACACTAACACAAGTGCGAAAAGTGGTTTTTCAACACTATCATAAGTGCAAAAAGTGTTTTTCCACACTAATACAAGTGCAAAAGTGGTTTCCTGCACCAACACAAGTGCGAAAAGTGGTTTTTCAACACTAAAACAAGTGCAAAAAGTGGTTTTTCAACACTATCACAAGTGCAAAAAGTGTTTTTTCCACATTAATACAAGTGCAAAAGTGGTTTCCTGCACCAACACAAGTGCGAAAAGTGGTTTTTCAACACTAAAACAAGTGCAAAAAGTGGTTTTTCAACACTATCACAAGTGCAAAAAGTGTTTTTTCCACACTAATACAAGTGCAAAAGTGGTTTCCTGCACCAACACAAGTGCGAAAAGTGGTTTTTCAACACTAACACAAGTGCGAAAAGTGGTTTTTCAACACTATCACAAGTGCAAAAAGTGTTTTTTCCACACTAATACAAGTGCAAAAGTGGTTTCCTGCACCAACACAAGTGCGAAAAGTGGTTTTTCAACACTAACACAAGTGCAAAAAGTGGTTTTTCAACACTAACACAAGTGCGAAAAGTGGTTTTTCAACACTATCACAAGTGCAAAAAGTGTTTTTTCCACACTAATACAAGTGCAAAAGTGGTTTCCTGCACCAACACAAGTGCGAAAAGTGGTTTTTCAACACTAACACAAGTGCGAAAAGTGGTTTTTCAACACTAACACAAGTGCGAAAAGTGGTTTTTCCACACTAATACAAGTGCAAAAGTGATTTCCTGCACCAACACAAGTGCGAAAAGTGGTTTTTCAACACTAACACAAGTGCGAAAAGTGGTTTTTCAACAATAACACAAGTGCGAAAAGTGTTTTTTCCACACTAATACAAGTGCAAAAGTGGTTTCCTGCACCAACACAAGTGCGAAAAGTGGTTTTTCACCACTAACACAAGTGCGAAAAGTGGTTTTTCAACACTATCACAAGTGCAAAAAGTGTTTTTTCCACACTAATACAAGTGCAAAAGTGGTTTCCTGCACCAACACAAGTGCGAAAAGTGGTTTTTCAACACTAACACAAGTGCGAAAAGTGGTTTTTCAACACTAACACAAGTGCGAAAAGTGTTTTTTCCACACTAACACAAGTGCAAAAAGTGGTTTTTCAACACTAACACAAGTGCGAAAAGTGGTTTTTCAACACTAATACAAGTGCGAAAAGTGTTTTTTTCCACACTAATACAAGTGCAAAAGTGGTTTCCTGCACCAACACAAGGGCGAAAAGTGGTTTTTCAACACTAACACAAGTGCGAAAAGTGGTTTTTCAACACTATCACAAGTGCAAAAAGTGTTTTTTCCACACTAATACAAGTGCAAAAGTGGTTTCCTGCACCAAGACAAGTGCGAAAAGTGGTTTTTCAACACTAACACAAGTGCGAAAAGTGGTTTTTCAACACTAACACAAGTGCGAAAAGTGGTTTTTCAACACTAACACAAGTGCGAAAAGTGGTTTTTCCACACTAATACAAGTGCAAAAGTGGTTTCCTGCACCAACACAAGTGCGAAAAGTGGTTTTTCAACACTAACACAAGTGCGAAAAGTGGTTTTTCCACACTATCACAAGTGCAAAAAGTGTTTTTTCCACACTAATACAAGTGCAAAAGTGGTTTCCTGCACCAACACAAGTGCGAAAAGTGGTTTTTCAACACTAACACAAGTGCGAAAAGTGGTTTTTCAACACTAACACAAGTGCGAAAAGTGTTTCTTCCACACTAATACAAGTGCAAAAGTGGTTTCCTGCACCAACACAAGTGCGAAAAGTGGTTTTTCAACACTAACACAAGTGCGAAAAGTGGTTTTTCAACACTATCATAAGTGCAAAAAGTGTTTTTCCACACTAATACAAGTGCAAAAGTGGTTTCCTGCACCAACACAAGTGTGAAAAGTGGTTTTTCAACACTAACACAAGTGCGAAAAGTGGTTTTTCAACACTAACACAAGTGCGAAAAGTGGTTTTCCACACTAATACAAGTGCAAAAGTGGTTTCCTGCACCAACACAAGTGTGAAAAGTGGTTTTTCAACACTAATACAAGTGCGAAAAGTGGTTTTTAAACACTAACACAAGTGCGGAAAGTGTTTTTTCCACACTAATACAAGTGCAAAAGTGGTTTCCTGCACCAACACAAGTGCGAAAAGTGGTTTTTCAACACTAACACAAGTGCGAAAAGTGGTTTTTCAACACTAACACAAGTGCGAAAAGTGGTTTTTCAACACTATAACAAGTGCAAAAAGTGTTTTTTCCACACTAATACAAGTGCAAAAGTGGTTTCCTGCACCAAGACAAGTGCGAAAAGTGGTTTTTCAACACTAACACAAGTGCGAAAAGTGGTTTTTCAACACTAACACAAGTGCGAAAAGTGGTTTTTCCACACTAATACAAGTGCAAAAGTGGTTTCCTGCACCAACACAAGTGCGAAAAGTGGTTTTTCAACACTAACACAAGTGCGAAAAGTGGTTTTTCCACACTATCACAAGTGCAAAAAGTGTTTTTTCCACACTAATACAAGTGCAAAAGTGGTTTCCTGCACCAACACAAGTGCGAAAAGTGGTTTTTCAACACTAACACAAGTGCGAAAAGTGGTTTTTCAACACTAACACAAGTGCGAAAAGTGTTTTTTCCACACTAATACAAGTGCAAAAGTGGTTTCCTGCACAAACACAAGTGCGAAAAGTGGTTTTTCAACACTAACACAAGTGCGAAAAGTGGTTTTTCAACACTATCATAAGTGCAAAAAGTGTTTTTCCACACTAATACAAGTGCAAAAGTGGTTTCCTGCACCAACACAAGTGTGAAAAGTGGTTTTTCAACACTAACACAAGTGCGAAAAGTGGTTTTTCAACACTAACACAAGTGCGAAAAGTGTTTTTTCCACACTAATACAAGTGCAAAAGTGGTTTTCCTGCACCAACACAAGTGCGAAAAGTGGTTTTTCAACACTAACACAAGTGCAAAAAGTGGTTTTTCAACACTAACACAAGTGCGAAAAGTGGTTTTTCAACACTAATACAAGTGCGAAAAGTGGTTTTTCCACACTAATACAAGTGCAAAAGTGGTTTCCTGCACCAACACAAGAGCGAAAAGTGGTTTTTCAACACTAACACAAGTGCGAAAAGTGGTTTTTCAACACTATCAAAAGTGCAAAAAGTGTTTTTCCACACTAATACAAGTGCAAAAGTGGTTTCCTGCACCAAGACAAGTGCGAAAAGTGGTTTTTCAACACTAACACAAGTGCGAAAAGTGGTTTTTCAACACTAACACAAGTGCGAAAAGTGGTTTTTCAACACTAAAACAAGTGCGAAAAGTGGTTTTTCCACACTAATACAAGTGCAAAAGTGGTTTCCTGCACCAACACAAGTGCGAAAAGTGGTTTTTCAACACTAACACAAGTGCGAAAAGTGGTTTTTCCACACTATCACAAGTGCAAAAAGTGTTTTTTCCACACTAATACAAGTGCAAAAGTGGTTTCCTGCACCAACACAAGTGCGAAAAGTGGTTTTTCAACACTAACACAAGTGCGAAAAGTGGTTTTTCAACACTAACACAAGTGCGAAAAGTGGATTTTCAACACTAACACAAGTGCGAAAAGTGGTTTTCCCACACTAATACAAGTGCAAAAGTGGTTTCCTGCACCAACACAAGTGCGAAAAGTGGTTTTTCAACACTAACAAAATTGCTAAAAGTGGTTTTTCAACACTATCACAAGTGCAAAAAGTGTTTTTTCCACACTAATACAAGTGCAAAAGTGGTTTGCTGCACCAACACAAGTGCGAAAAGTGGTTTTTCAACACTAACACAAGTGCGAAAAGTGGTTTTTCAACACTAACACAAGTGCGAAAAGTGGTTTTTCAACACTAACACAAGTGCGAAAAGTGTTTTTTCCACATTAATACAAGTGCAAAAGTGGTTTCCTGCACCAACACAAGTGCGAAAAGTGGTTTTTCAACACTAAAACAAGTGCAAAAAGTGGTTTTTCAACACTATCACAAGTGCAAAAAGTGTTTTTTCCACACTAATACAAGTGCAAAAGTGGTTTCCTGCACCAACACAAGTGCGAAAAGTGGTTTTTCAACACTAACACAAGTGCGAAAAGTGGTTTTTCAACACTATCACAAGTGCAAAAAGTGTTTTTTCCACACTAATACAAGTGCAAAAGTGGTTTCCTGCACCAACACAAGTGCGAAAAGTGGTTTTTCAACACTAACACAAGTGCAAAAAGTGGTTTTTCAACACTAACACAAGTGCGAAAAGTGGTTTTTCAACACTATCACAAGTGCAAAAAGTGTTTTTTCCACACTAATACAAGTGCAAAAGTGGTTTCCTGCACCAACACAAGTGCGAAAAGTGGTTTTTCAACACTAACACAAGTGCGAAAAGTGGTTTTTCAACACTAACACAAGTGCGAAAAGTGGTTTTTCCACACTAATACAAGTGCAAAAGTGATTTCCTGCACCAACACAAGTGCGAAAAGTGGTTTTTCAACACTAACACAAGTGCGAAAAGTGGTTTTTCAACACTAACACAAGTGCGAAAAGTGTTTTTCCACACTAATACAAGTGCAAAACTGGTTTCCTGCACCAACACAAGTGCGAAAAGTGGTTTTTCACCACTAACACAAGTGCGAAAAGTGGTTTTTCAACACTATCACAAGTGCAAAAAGTGTTTTTTCCACACTAATACAAGTGCAAAAGTGGTTTCCTGCACCAACACAAGTGCGAAAAGTGGTTTTTCAACACTAACACAAGTGCGAAAAGTGGTTTTTCAACACTAACACAAGTGCGAAAAGTTTTTTTTCCACACTAACACAAGTGCAAAAAGTGGTTTTTCAACACTAACACAAGTGCGAAAAGTGGTTTTTCAACACTAATACAAGTGCGAAAAGTGTTTTTTCCACACTAATACAAGTGCAAAAGTGGTTTCCTGCACCAACACAAGAGCGAAAAGTGGTTTTTCAACACTAACACAAGTGCGAAAAGTGGTTTTTCAACACTATCACAAGTGCAAAAAGTGTTTTTTCCACACTAATACAAGTGCAAAAGTGGTTTCCTGCACCAAGACAAGTGCGAAAAGTGGTTTTTCAACACTAACACAAGTGCGAAAAGTGGTTTTTCAACACTAACACAAGTGCGAAAAGTGGTTTTTCAACACTAACACAAGTGCGAAAAGTGGTTTTTCCACACTAATACAAGTGCAAAAGTGGTTTCCTGCACCAACACAAGTGCGAAAAGTGGTTTTTCAACACTAACACAAGTGCGAAAAGTGGTTTTTCCACACTATCACAAGTGCAAAAAGTGTTTTTTCCACACTAATACAAGTGCAAAAGTGGTTTCCTGCACCAACACAAGTGTGAAAAGTGGTTTTTCAACACTAACACAAGTGCGAAAAGTGGTTTTTCAACACTAACACAAGTGCGAAAAGTGTTTTTTCCACACTAATACAAGTGCAAAAGTGGTTTCCTGCACCAACACAAGTGCGAAAAGTGGTTTTTCAACACTAACACAAGAGCGAAAAGTGGTTTTTCAACACTATCATAAGTGCAAAAAGTGTTTTTCCACACTAATACAAGTGCAAAAGTGGTTTCCTGCACCAACACAAGTGTGAAAAGTGGTTTTTCAACACTAACACAAGTGCGAAAAGTGGTTTTTCAACACTAACACAAGTGCGAAAAGTGGTTTTTCCACACTAATACAAGTGCAAAAGTGGTTTCCTGCACCAACACAAGTGTGAAAAGTGGTTTTTCAACACTAATACAAGTGCGAAAAGTGGTTTTTAAACACTAACACAAGTGCGGAAAGTGTTTTTTCCACACTAATACAAGTGCAAAAGTGGTTTCCTGCACCAACACAAGTGCGAAAAGTGGTTTTTCAACACTAACACAAGTGCGAAAAGTGGTTTTTCAACACTAACACAAGTGCAAAAAGTGGTTTTTCAACACTAACACAAGTGCGAAAAGTGGTTTTTCAACACTAATACAAGTGCGAAAAGTGGTTTTTCCACACTAATACAAGTGCAAAAGTGGTTTCCTGCACCAACACAAGAGCGAAAAGTGGTTTTTCAACACTAACACAAGTGCGAAAAGTGGTTTTTCTACACTATCAAAAGTGCAAAAAGTGTTTTTTCCACACTAATACAAGTGCAAAAGTGGTTTCCTGCACCAAGACAAGTGCGAAAAGTGGTTTTTCAACACTAACACAAGTGCAAAAAGTGGTTTTTCAACACTAACACAAGTGCGAAAAGTGGTTTTTCAACACTAACACAAGTGCGAAAAGTGGTTTTTCCACACTAATACAAGTGCAAAAGTGGTTTCCTGCACCAACACAAGTGCGAAAAGTGGTTTTTCAACACTAACACAAGTGCGAAAAGTGGTTTTTCCACACTAACACAAGTGCAAAAAGTGGTTTTTCAACACTAACACAAGTGCGAAAAGTGGTTTTTCAACACTAATACAAGTGCGAAAAGTGGTTTTTCCACACTAATACAAGTGCAAAAGTGGTTTCCTGCACCAACACAAGAGCGAAAAGTGGTTTTTCAACACTAACACAAGTGCGAAAAGTGGTTTTTCAACACTAACACAAGTGCGAAAAGTGGTTTTTCCACACTATCACAAGTGCAAAAAGTGTTTTTTCCACACTAATACAAGTGCAAAAGTGGTTTCCTGCACCAACACAAGTGCGAAAAGTGGTTTTTCAACACTAACACAAGTGCAAAAAGTGGTTTTTCAACACTAACACAAGTGCGAAAAGTGGTTTTTCAACACTAATACAAGTGCGAAAAGTGGTTTTTCCACACTAATACAAGTGCAAAAGTGGTTTCCTGCACCAACACAAGTGCGAAAAGTGGTTTTTCAACACTAACACAAGTGCGAAAAGTGGTTTTTCAACACTATCACAAGTGCAAAAAGTGTTTTTTCCACACTAATACAAGTGCAAAAGTGGTTTCCTGCACAAACACAAGTGCGAAAAGTGGTTTTTCAACACTAACACAAGTGCGAAAAGTGGTTTTTCAACACTATCATAAGTGCAAAAAGTGTTTTTCCACACTAATACAAGTGCAAAAGTGGTTTCCTGCACCAACACAAGTGCGAAAAGTGGTTTTTCAACACTAAAACAAGTGCAAAAAGTGGTTTTTCAACACTATCACAAGTGCAAAAAGTGTTTTTTCCACATTAATACAAGTGCAAAAGTGGTTTCCTGCACCAACACAAGTGCGAAAAGTGGTTTTTCAACACTAAAACAAGTGCAAAAAGTGGTTTTTCAACACTATCACAAGTGCAAAAAGTGTTTTTTCCACACTAATACAAGTGCAAAAGTGGTTTCCTGCACCAACACAAGTGCGAAAAGTGGTTTTTCAACACTAACACAAGTGCGAAAAGTGGTTTTTCAACACTATCACAAGTGCAAAAAGTGTTTTTTCCACACTAATACAAGTGCAAAAGTGGTTTCCTGCACCAACACAAGTGCGAAAAGTGGTTTTTCAACACTAACACAAGTGCAAAAAGTGGTTTTTCAACACTAACACAAGTGCGAAAAGTGGTTTTTCAACACTATCACAAGTGCAAAAAGTGTTTTTTCCACACTAATACAAGTGCAAAAGTGGTTTGCTGCACCAACACAAGTGCGAAAAGTGGTTTTTCAACACTAACACAAGTGCGAAAAGTGGTTTTTCAACACTAACACAAGTGCGAAAAGTGGTTTTTCCACACTAATACAAGTGCAAAAGTGATTTCCTGCACCAACACAAGTGCGAAAAGTGGTTTTTCAACACTAACACAAGTGCGAAAAGTGGTTTTTCAACACTAACACAAGTGCGAAAAGTGTTTTTTCCACACTAATACAAGTGCAAAAGTGGTTTCCTGCACCAACACAAGTGCGAAAAGTGGTTTTTCACCACTAACACAAGTGCGAAAAGTGGTTTTTCAACACTATCACAAGTGCAAAAAGTGTTTTTTCCACACTAATACAAGTGCAAAAGTGGTTTCCTGCACCAACACAAGTGCGAAAAGTGGTTTTTCAACACTAACACAAGTGCGAAAAGTGGTTTTTCAACACTAACACAAGTGCGAAAAGTGTTTTTTCCACACTAACACAAGTGCAAAAAGTGGTTTTTCAACACTAACACAAGTGCGAAAAGTGGTTTTTCAACACTAATACAAGTGCGAAAAGTGTTTTTTTCCACACTAATACAAGTGCAAAAGTGGTTTCCTGCACCAACACAAGAGCGAAAAGTGGTTTTTCAACACTAACACAAGTGCGAAAAGTGGTTTTTCAACACTATCACAAGTGCAAAAAGTGTTTTTTCCACACTAATACAAGTGCAAAAGTGGTTTCCTGCACCAAGACAAGTGCGAAAAGTGGTTTTTCAACACTAACACAAGTGCGAAAAGTGGTTTTTCAACACTAACACAAGTGCGAAAAGTGGTTTTTCAACACTAACACAAGTGCGAAAAGTGGTTTTTCCACACTAATACAAGTGCAAAAGTGGTTTCCTGCACCAACACAAGTGCGAAAAGTGGTTTTTCAACACTAACACAAGTGCGAAAAGTGGTTTTTCAACACTAACACAAGTGCGAAAAGTGGTTTTTCAACACTAACACAAGTGCGAAAAGTGGTTTTTCCACACTAATACAAGTGCAAAAGTGGTTTCCTGCACCAACACAAGTGCGAAAAGTGGTTTTTCAACACTAACACAAGTGCGAAAAGTGGTTTTTCAACACTAACACAAGTGCAAAAAGTGGTTTTTCAACACTAACACAAGTGCGAAAAGTGGTTTTTCAACACTAATACAAGTGCGAAAAGTGGTTTTTCCACACTAATACAAGTGCAAAAGTGGTTTCCTGCACCAACACAAGTGCGAAAAGTGGTTTTTCAACACTAACACAAGTGCGAAAAGTGGTTTTTCAACACTATCAAAAGTGCAAAAAGTGTTTTTTCCACACTAATACAAGTGCAAAAGTGGTTTCCTGCACCAAGACAAGTGCGAAAAGTGGTTTTTCAACACTAACACAAGTGCGAAAAGTGGTTTTTCAACACTAACACAAGTGCGAAAAGTGGTTTTTCAACACTAAAACAAGTGCGAAAAGTGGTTTTTCCACACTAATACAAGTGCAGAAGTGGTTTCCTGCACCAACACAAGTGCGAAAAGTGGTTTTTCAACACTAACACAAGTGCGAAAAGTGGTTTTTCCACACTATCACAAGTGCAAAAAGTGTTTTTCCACACTAATACAAGTGCAAAAGTGGTTTCCTGCACCAACACAAGTGCGAAAAGTGGTTTTTCAACACTAACACAAGTGCAAAAAGTGGTTTTTCAACACTAACACAAGTGCGAAAAGTGGTTTTTCAACACTAATACAAGTGCGAAAAGTGGTTTTTCCACACTAATACAAGTGCAAAAGTGGTTTCCTGCACCAACACAAGAGCGAAAAGTGGTTTTTCAACACTAACACAAGTGCGAAAAGTGGTTTTTCAACACTATCACAAGTGCAAAAAGTGTTTTTTCCACACTAATACAAGTGCAAAAGTGGTTTCCTGCACAAACACAAGTGCGAAAAGTGGATTTTCAACACTAACACAAGTGCGAAAAGTGGTTTTTCAACACTATCATAAGTGCAAAAAGTGTTTTTCCACACTAATACAAGTGCAAAAGTGGTTTCCTGCACCAACACAAGTGCGAAAAGTGGTTTTTCAACACTAAAACAAGTGCAAAAAGTGGTTTTTCAACACTATCACAAGTGCAAAAAGTGTTTTTTCCACATTAATACAAGTGCAAAAGTGGTTTCCTGCACCAACACAAGTGCGAAAAGCGGTTTTTCAACACTAAAACAAGTGCAAAAAGTGGTTTTTCAACACTATCACAAGTGCAAAAAGTGTTTTTTCCACACTAATACAAGTGCAAAAGTGGTTTCCTGCACCAACACAAGTGCGAAAAGTGGTTTTTCAACACTAACACAAGTGCGAAAAGTGGTTTTTCAACACTATCACAAGTGCAAAAAGTGTTTTTTCCACACTAATACAAGTGCAAAAGTGGTTTCCTGCACCAACACAAGTGCGAAAAGTGGTTTTTCAACACTAACACAAGTGCAAAAAGTGGTTTTTCAACACTAACACAAGTGCGAAAAGTGGTTTTTCAACACTATCACAAGTGCAAAAAGTGTTTTTTCCACACTAATACAAGTGCAAAAGTGGTTTCCTGCACCAACACAAGTGCGAAAAGTGGTTTTTCAACACTAACACAAGTGCGAAAAGTGGTTTTTCAACACTAACACAAGTGCGAAAAGTGGTTTTTCCACACTAATACAAGTGCAAAAGTGATTTCCTGCACCAACACAAGTGCGAAAAGTGGTTTTTCAACACTAACACAAGTGCGAAAAGTGGTTTTTCAACACTAACACAAGTGCGAAAAGTGTTTTTTCCACACTAATACAAGTGCAAAAGTGGTTTCCTGCACCAACACAAGTGCGAAAAGTGGTTTTTCACCACTAACACAAGTGCGAAAAGTGGTTTTTCAACACTATCACAAGTGCAAAAAGTGTTTTTTCCACACTAATACAAGTGCAAAAGTGGTTTCCTGCACCAACACAAGTGCGAAAAGTGGTTTTTCAACACTAACACAAGTGCGAAAAGTGGTTTTTCAACACTAACACAAGTGCGAAAAGTGTTTTTTCCACACTAACACAAGTGCAAAAAGTGGTTTTTCAACACTAACACAAGTGCGAAAAGTGGTTTTTCAACACTAATACAAGTGCGAAAAGTGTTTTTTTCCACACTAATACAAGTGCAAAAGTGGTTTCCTGCACCAACACAAGAGCGAAAAGTGGTTTTTCAACACTAACACAAGTGCGAAAAGTGGTTTTTCAACACTATCACAAGTGCAAAAAGTGTTTTTTCCACACTAATACAAGTGCAAAAGTGGTTTCCTGCACCAAGACAAGTGCGAAAAGTGGTTTTTCAACACTAACACAAGTGCGAAAAGTGGTTTTTCAACACTAACACAAGTGCGAAAAGTGGTTTTTCAACACTAACACAAGTGCGAAAAGTGGTTTTTCCACACTAATACAAGTGCAAAAGTGGTTTCCTGCACCAACACAAGTGCGAAAAGTGGTTTTTCAACACTAACACAAGTGCGAAAAGTGGTTTTTCCACACTATCACAAGTGCAAAAAGTGTTTTTTCCACACTAATACAAGTGCAAAAGTGGTTTCCTGCACCAACACAAGTGCGAAAAGTGGTTTTTCAACACTAACACAAGTGCGAAAAGTGGTTTTTCAACACTAACACAAGTGCGAAAAGTGTTTTTTCCACACTAATACAAGTGCAAAAGTGGTTTCCTGCACCAAGACAAGTGCGAAAAGTGGTTTTTCAACACTAACACAAGTGCGAAAAGTGGTTTTTCAACACTAACACAAGTGCGAAAAGTGGTTTTCCACACTAATACAAGTGCAAAAGTGGTTTCCTGCACCAACACAAGTGCGAAAAGTGGTTTTTCAACACTAACACAAGTGCGAAAAGTGGTTTTTCCACACTATCACAAGTGCAAAAAGTGTTTTTTCCACACTAATACAAGTGCAAAAGTGGTTTCCTGCACCAACACAAGTGCGAAAAGTGGTTTTTCAACACTAACACAAGTGCGAAAAGTGGTTTTTCAACACTAACACAAGTGCGAAAAGTGTTTTTTCCACACTAATACAAGTGCAAAAGTGGTTTCCTGCACAAACACAAGTGCGAAAAGTGGTTTTTCAACACTAACACAAGTGCGAAAAGTGGTTTTTCAACACTATCATAAGTGCAAAAAGTGTTTTTCCACACTAATACAAGTGCAGAAGTGGTTTCCTGCACCAACACAAGTGTGAAAAGTGGTTTTTCAACACTAACACAAGTGCGAAAAGTGGTTTTTCAACACTAACACAAGTGCGAAAAGTGTTTTTTCCACACTAATACAAGTGCAAAAGTGGTTTTCCTGCACCAACACAAGTGCGAAAAGTGGTTTTTCAACACTAACACAAGTGCAAAAAGTGGTTTTTCAACACTAACACAAGTGCGAAAAGTGGTTTTTCAACACTAATACAAGTGCGAAAAGTGGTTTTTCCACACTAATACAAGTGCAAAAGTGGTTTCCTGCACCAACACAAGAGCGAAAAGTGGTTTTTCAACACTAACACAAGTGCGAAAAGTGGTTTTTCAACACTATCAAAAGTGCAAAAAGTGTTTTTCCACACTAATACAAGTGCAAAAGTGGTTTCCTGCACCAAGACAAGTGCGAAAAGTCGTTTTTCAACACTAACACAAGTGCGAAAAGTGGTTTTTCAACACTAACACAAGTGCGAAAAGTGGTTTTTCAACACTAAAACAAGTGCGAAAAGTGGTTTTTCCACACTAATACAAGTGCAAAAGTGGTTTCCTGCACCAACACAAGTGCGAAAAGTGGTTTTTCAACACTAACACAAGTGCGAAAAGTGGTTTTTCCACACTATCACAAGTGCAAAAAGTGTTTTTTCCACACTAATACAAGTGCAAAAGTGGTTTCCTGCACCAACACAAGTGCGAAAAGTGGTTTTTCAACACTAACACAAGTGCGAAAAGTGGTTTTTCAACACTAACACAAGTGCGAAAAGTGGATTTTCAACACTAACACAAGTGCGAAAAGTGGTTTTCCCACACTAATACAAGTGCAAAAGTGGTTTCCTGCACCAACACAAGTGCGAAAAGTGGTTTTTCAACACTAACAAAATTGCTAAAAGTGGTTTTTCAACACTATCACAAGTGCAAAAAGTGTTTTTTCCACACTAATACAAGTGCAAAAGTGGTTTGCTGCACCAACACAAGTGCGAAAAGTGGTTTTTCAACACTAACACAAGTGCGAAAAGTGGTTTTTCAACACTAACACAAGTGCGAAAAGTGGTTTTTCAACACTAACACAAGTGCGAAAAGTGTTTTTTCCACATTAATACAAGTGCAAAAGTGGTTTCCTGCACCAACACAAGTGCGAAAAGTGGTTTTTCAACACTAAAACAAGTGCAAAAAGTGGTTTTTCAACACTATCACAAGTGCAAAAAGTGTTTTTTCCACACTAATACAAGTGCAAAAGTGGTTTCCTGCACCAACACAAGTGCGAAAAGTGGTTTTTCAACACTAACACAAGTGCGAAAAGTGGTTTTTCAACACTATCACAAGTGCAAAAAGTGTTTTTTCCACACTAATACAAGTGCAAAAGTGGTTTCCTGCACCAACACAAGTGCGAAAAGTGGTTTTTCAACACTAACACAAGTGCAAAAAGTGGTTTTTCAACACTAACACAAGTGCGAAAAGTGGTTTTTCAACACTATCACAAGTGCAAAAAGTGTTTTTTCCACACTAATACAAGTGCAAAAGTGGTTTCCTGCACCAACACAAGTGCGAAAAGTGGTTTTTCAACACTAACACAAGTGCGAAAAGTGGTTTTTCAACACTAACACAAGTGCGAAAAGTGGTTTTTCCACACTAATACAAGTGCAAAAGTGATTTCCTGCACCAACACAAGTGCGAAAAGTGGTTTTTCAACACTAACACAAGTGCGAAAAGTGGTTTTTCAACACTAACACAAGTGCGAAAAGTGTTTTATCCACACTAATACAAGTGCAAAAGTGGTTTCCTGCACCAACACAAGTGCGAAAAGTGGTTTTTCACCACTAACACAAGTGCGAAAAGTGGTTTTTCAACACTATCACAAGTGCAAAAAGTGTTTTTTCCACACTAATACAAGTGCAAAAGTGGTTTCCTGCACCAACACAAGTGCGAAAAGTGGTTTTTCAACACTAACACAAGTGCGAAAAGTGGTTTTTCAACACTAACACAAGTGCGAAAAGTGTTTTTTCCACACTAACACAAGTGCAAAAAGTGGTTTTTCAACACTAACACAAGTGCGAAAAGTGGTTTTTCAACACTAATACAAGTGCGAAAAGTGTTTTTTCCACACTAATACAAGTGCAAAAGTGGTTTCCTGCACCAACACAAGAGCGAAAAGTGGTTTTTCAACACTAACACAAGTGCGAAAAGTGGTTTTTCAACACTATCACAAGTGCAAAAAGTGTTTTTTCCACACTAATACAAGTGCAAAAGTGGTTTCCTGCACCAAGACAAGTGCGAAAAGTGGTTTTTCAACACTAACACAAGTGCGAAAAGTGGTTTTTCAACACTAACACAAGTGCGAAAAGTGGTTTTTCAACACTAACACAAGTGCGAAAAGTGGTTTTTCCACACTAATACAAGTGCAAAAGTGGTTTCCTGCACTAACACAAGTGCGAAAAGTGGTTTTTCAACACTAACACAAGTGCGAAAAGTGGTTTTTCCACACTATCACAAGTGCAAAAAGTGTTTTTTCCACACTAATACAAGTGCAAAAGTGGTTTCCTGCACCAACACAAGTGCGAAAAGTGGTTTTTCAACACTAACACAAGTGCGAAAAGTGGTTTTTCAACACTAACACAAGTGCGAAAAGTGTTTTTTCCACACTAATACAAGTGCAAAAGTGGTTTCCTGCACCAACACAAGTGCGAAAAGTGGTTTTTCAACACTAACACAAGTGCGAAAAGTGGTTTTTCAACACTATCATAAGTGCAAAAAGTGTTTTTCCACACTAATACAAGTGCAAAAGTGGTTTCCTGCACCAACACAAGTGTGAAAAGTGGTTTTTCAACACTAACACAAGTGCGAAAAGTGGTTTTTCAACACTAACACAAGTGCGAAAAGTGGTTTTTCCACACTAATACAAGTGCAAAAGTGGTTTCCTGCACCAACACAAGTGTGAAAAGTGGTTTTTCAACACTAATACAAGTGCGAAAAGTGGTTTTTAAACACTAACACAAGTGCGGAAAGTGTTTTTTCCACACTAATACAAGTGCAAAAGTGGTTTCCTGCACCAACACAAGTGCGAAAAGTGGTTTTTCAACACTAACACAAGTGCGAAAAGTGGTTTTTCAACACTAACACAAGTGCGAAAAGTGGTTTTTCAACACTATAACAAGTGCAAAAAGTGTTTTTTCCACACTAATGCAAGTGCAAAAGTGGTTTCCTGCACCAAGACAAGTGCGAAAAGTGGTTTTTCAACACTAACACAAGTGCGAAAAGTGGTTTTTCAACACTAACACAAGTGCGAAAAGTGGTTTTTCCACACTAATACAAGTGCAAAAGTGGTTTCCTGCACCAACACAAGTGCAAAAAGTGGTTTTTCAACACTAACACAAGTGCGAAAAGTGGTTTTTCCACACTATCACAAGTGCAAAAAGTGTTTTTTCCACACTAATACAAGTGCAAAAGTGGTTTCCTGCACCAACACAAGTGCGAAAAGTGGTTTTTCAACACTAACACAAGTGCGAAAAGTGGTTTTTCAACACTAACACAAGTGCAAAAAGTGGTTTTTCAACACTAACACAAGTGCGAAAAGTGGTTTTTCAACACTAATACAAGTGCGAAAAGTGGTTTTTCCACACTAATACAAGTGCAAAAGTGGTTTCCTGCACCAACACAAGAGCGAAAAGTGGTTTTTCAACACTAACACAAGTGCGAAAAGTGGTTTTTCAACACTATCAAAAGTGCAAAAAGTGTTTTTTCCACACTAATACAAGTGCAAAAGTGGTTTCCTGCACCAAGACAAGTGCGAAAAGTGGTTTTTCAACACTAACACAAGTGCGAAAAGTGGTTTTTCAACACTAACACAAGTGCGAAAAGTGGTTTTTCAACACTAAAACAAGTGCGAAAAGTGGTTTTTCCACACTAATACAAGTGCAAAAGTGGTTTCCTGCACCAACACAAGTGCGAAAAGTGGTTTTTCAACACTAACACAAGTGCGAAAAGTGGTTTTTCCACACTATCACAAGTGCAAAAAGTGTTTTTTCCACACTAATACAAGTGCAAAAGTGGTTTCCTGCACCAACACAAGTGCGAAAAGTGGTTTTTCAACACTAACACAAGTGCAAAAAGTGGTTTTTCAACACTAACACAAGTGCGAAAAGTGGTTTTTCAACACTAATACAAGTGCGAAAAGTGGTTTTTCCACACTAGTACAAGTGCAAAAGTGGTTTCCTGCACCAACACAAGAGCGAAAAGTGGTTTTTCAACACTAACACAAGTGCGAAAAGTGGTTTTTCAACACTATCAAAAGTGCAAAAAGTGTTTTTTCCACACTAATACAAGTGCAAAAGTGGTTTCCTGCACCAAGACAAGTGCGAAAAGTGGTTTTTCAACACTAACACAAGTACGAAAAGTGGTTTTTCAACACTAACACAAGTGCGAAAAGTGGTTTTTCAACACTAACACAAGTGCGAAAAGTGGTTTTTCCACACTAATACAAGTGCAAAAGTGGTTTCCTGCACCAACACAAGTGCGAAAAGTGGTTTTTCAACACTAACACAAGTGCGAAAAGTGGTTTTTCCACACTATCGCAAGTGCAAAAAGTGTTTTTTCCACACTAATACAAGTGCAAAAGTGGTTTCCTGCACCAACACAAGTGCGAAAAGTGGTTTTTCAACACTAACACAAGTGCGAAAAGTGGTTTTTCAACACTAACACAAGTGCAAAAAGTGGTTTTTCAACACTAACACAAGTGCGAAAAGTGGTTTTTCAACACTAATACAAGTGCGAAAAGTGGTTTTTCCACACTAATACAAGTGCAAAAGTGGTTTCCTGCACCAACACAAGAGCGAAAAGTGGTTTTTCAACACTAACACAAGTGCGAAAAGTGGTTTTTCAACACTATCAAAAGTGCAAAAAGTGTTTTTTCCACACTAATACAAGTGCAAAAGTGGTTTCCTGCACCAAGACAAGTGCGAAAAGTGGTTTTTCAACACTAACACAAGTGCGAAAAGTGGTTTTTCAACACTAACACAAGTGCGAAAAGTGGTTTTTCAACACTAAAACAAGTGCGAAAAGTGGTTTTTCCACACTAATACAAGTGCAAAAGTGGTTTCCTGCACCAACACAAGTGCGAAAAGTGTTTTTTCAACACTAACACAAGTGCGAAAAGTGGTTTTTCCACACTATCACAAGTGCAAAAAGTGTTTTTTCCACACTAATACAAGTGCAAAAGTGGTTTCCTGCACCAACACAAGTGCGAAAAGTGGTTTTTCAACACTAACACAAGTGCAAAAAGTGGTTTTTCAACACTAACACAAGTGCGAAAAGTGGTTTTTCAACACTAATACAAGTGCGAAAAGTGGTTTTTCCACACTAATACAAGTGCAAAAGTGGTTTCCTGCACCAACACAAGAGCGAAAAGTGGTTTTTCAACACTAACACAAGTGCGAAAAGTGGTTTTTCAACACTATCAAAAGTGCAAAAAGTGTTTTTTCCACACTAATACAAGTGCAAAAGTGGTTTCCTGCACCAAGACAAGTGCGAAAAGTGGTTTTTCAACACTAACACAAGTGCGAAAAGTGGTTTTTCAACACTAACACAAGTGCGAAAAGTGGTTTTTCAACACTAAAACAAGTGCGAAAAGTGGTTTTTCCACACTAATACAAGTGCAAAAGTGGTTTCCTGCACCAACACAAGTGCGAAAAGTGGTTTTTCAACACTAACACAAGTGCGAAAAGTGGTTTTTCCACACTATCACAAGTGCAAAAAGTGTTTTTTCCACACTAATACAAGTGCAAAAGTGGTTTCCTGCACCAACACAAGTGCGAAAAGTGGTTTTTCAACACTAACACAAGTGCGAAAAGTGGTTTTTCAACACTAACACAAGTGCGAAAAGTGTTTTTTCCACACTAATACAAGTGCAAAAGTGGTTTCCTGCACCAACACAAGTGCGAAAAGTGGTTTTTCAACACTAACACAAGTGCGAAAAGTGGTTTTTCAACACTATCATAAGTGCAAAAAGTGTTTTTCCACACTAATACAAGTGCAAAAGTGGTTTCCTGCACCAACACAAGTGTGAAAAGTGGTTTTTCAACACTAACACAAGTGCGAAAAGTGGTTTTTCAACACTAACACAAGTGCGAAAAGTGGTTTTTCCACACTAATACAAGTGCAAAAGTGGTTTCCTGCACCAACACAAGTGTGAAAAGTGGTTTTTCAACACTAACACAAGTGCGAAAAGTGGTTTTTAAACACTAACACAAGTGCGGAAAGTGTTTTTTCCACACTAATACAAGTGCAAAAGTGGTTTCCTGCACCAACACAAGTGCGAAAAGTGTTTTTTCCACATTAATACAAGTGCAAAAGTGGTTTCCTGCACCAACACAAGTGTGAAAAGTGGTTTTTCAACACTAACACAAGTGCGAAAAGTGGTTTTTCAACACTAACACAAGTGCGAAAAGTGGTTTTTCCACACTAATACAAGTGCAAAAGTGGTTTCCTGCACCAACACAAGTGTGAAAAGTGGTTTTTCAACACTAACACAAGTGCGAAAAGTGGTTTTTAAACACTAACACAAGTGCGAAAAGTGTTTTTTCCACACTAATACAAGTGCAAAAGTGGTTTCCTGCACCAACACAAGTGCGAAAAGTGGTTTTTCAACACTAACACAAGTGCGAAAAGTGGTTTTTCAACACTAACACAAGTGCGAAAAGTGGTTTTTCAACACTAACACAAGTGCGAAAAGTGGATTTTCAACACTAACACAAGTGCGAAAAGTGGTTTTTCCACACTAATACAAGTGCAAAAGTGGTTTCCTGCACCAACACAAGTGCGAAAAGTGGTTTTTCAACACTAACAAAATTGCTAAAAGTGGTTTTTCAACACTAACACAAGTGCAAAAAGTGTTTTTTCCACACTAATACAAGTGCAAAAGTGGTTTCCTGCACCAACACAAGTGCGAAAAGTGGTTTTTCAACACTAACACAAGTGCGAAAAGTGGTTTTTCAACACTAACACAAGTGCGAAAAGTGGTTTTTCCACATTAATACAAGTGCAAAAGTGGTTTCCTGCACCAACACAAGTGCGAAAAGTGGTTTTTCAACACTAAAACAAGTGCAAAAAGTGGTTTTTCAACACTATCACAAGTGCAAAAAGTGTTTTTTCCACACTAATACAAGTGCAAAAGTGGTTTCCTGCACCAACACAAGTGCGAAAAGTGGTTTTTCAACACTAACACAAGTGCAAAAAGTGGTTTTTCAACACTAACACAAGTGCGAAAAGTGGTTTTTCCACACTAATACAAGTGCAAAAGTGATTTCCTGCACCAACACAAGTGCGAAAAGTGGTTTTTCAACACTAACACAAGTGCGAAAAGTGTTTTTTCCACACTAATACAAGTGCAAAAGTGGTTTCCTGCACCAACACAAGTGCAAAAAGTGGTTTTTCAACACTAACACAAGTGCAAAAAGTGGTTTTTCAACACTAACACAAGTGCGAAAAGTGGTTTTTCAACACTAACACAAGTGCGAAAAGTGGTTTTTCAACACTAAAACAAGTGCAAAAAGTGGTTTTTCAACACTATCACAAGTGCAAAAAGTGTTTTTTCCACACTAATACAAGTGCAAAAGTGGTTTCCTGCACCAACACAAGTGCGAAAAGTGGTTTTTCAACACTAACACAAGTGCAAAAAGTGGTTTTTCAACACTAACACAAGTGCGAAAAGTGGTTTTTCCACACTAATACAAGTGCAAAAGTGATTTCCTGCACCAACACAAGTGCGAAAAGTGGTTTTTCAACACTAACACAAGTGCGAAAAGTGTTTTTTCCACACTAATACAAGTGCAAAAGTGGTTTCCTGCACCAACACAAGTGCAAAAAGTGGTTTTTCAACACTAACACAAGTGCAAAAAGTGGTTTTTCAACACTAACACAAGTGCGAAAAGTGGTTTTTCAACACTAACACAAGTGCGAAAAGTGGTTTTTCAACACTAATACAAGTGCAAAAGTGGTTTCCTGCACCAACACAAGTGCGAAAGGTGGTTTTTCACCACTAACACAAGTGCGAAAAGTGGTTTTTCAACACTATCACAAGTGCAAAAAGTGTTTTTTCCACACTAATACAAGTGCAAAAGTGGTTTCCTGCACCAACACAAGTGCGAAAAGTGGTTTTTCAACACTAACACAATTGCGAAAAGTGGTTTGTCAACACTAACACAAGTGCGAAAAGTGTTTTTTCCACATTAATACAAGTGCAAAAGTGGTTTCCTGCACCAACACAAGTGCGAAAAGTGGTTTTTCAACACTAAAACAAGTGCAAAAAGTGGTTTTTCAACACTATCACAAGTGCAAAAAGTGTTTTTTCCACACTAATACAAGTGCAAAAGTGGTTTCCTGCACCAACACAAGTGCGAAAAGTGGTTTTTCAACACTAACACAAGTGCAAAAAGTGGTTTTTCAACACTAACACAAGTGCGAAAAGTGGTTTTTCCACACTAATACAAGTGCAAAAGTGATTTCCTGCACCAACACAAGTGCGAAAAGTGGTTTTTCAACACTAACACAAGTGCGAAAAGTGTTTTTTCCACACTAATACAAGTGCAAAAGTGGTTTCCTGCACCAACACAAGTGCAAAAAGTGGTTTTTCAACACTAACACAAGTGCAAAAAGTGGTTTTTCAACACTAACACAAGTGCGAAAAGTGGTTTTTCAACACTAACACAAGTGCGAAAAGTGGTTTTTCAACACTAATACAAGTGCAAAAGTGGTTTCCTGCACCAACACAAGTGCGAAAGGTGGTTTTTCACCACTAACACAAGTGCGAAAAGTGGTTTTTCAACACTATCACAAGTGCAAAAAGTGTTTTTTCCACACTAATACAAGTGCAAAAGTGGTTTCCTGCACCAACACAAGTGCGAAAAGTGGTTTTTCAACACTAACACAATTGCGAAAAGTGGTTTGTCAACACTAACACAAGTGCGAAAAGTGTTTTTTCCACACTAATACAAGTGCAAAAGTGGTTTCCTGCACCAACACAAGTGCGAAAAGTGGTTTTTCAACACTAACACAAGTGCAAAAAGTGGTTTTTCAACACTAACACAAGTGCGAAAAGTGGTTTTTCAACACTAATACAAGTGCGAAAAGTGGTTTTTCCACACTAATACAAGTGCAAAAGTGGTTTCCTGCACCAACACAAGAGCGAAAAGTGGTTTTTCAACACTAACACTAGTGCGAAAAGTGGTTTTTCAACACTATCATAAGTGCAAAAAGTGTTTTTTCCACACTAATACAAGTGCAAAAGTGGTTTCCTGCACCAACACAAGTGCGAAAAGTGGGTTTTCAACACTAACACAAGTGCGAACAGTGGTTTTTCAACACTAACACAAGTGCGAAAAGTGGTTTTCCCACACGAATACAAGTGCAAAAGTGGTTTCCTGCACCAACACAAGTGCGAAAAGTGGTTTTTCAACACTAACACAAGTGCGAAAAGTGGTTTTGCCACACTATCACAAGTGCAAAAAGTGTTTTTTCCACACTAATACAAGTGCAAAAGTGGTTTCCTGCACCAACACAAGTGCGAAAAGTGGTTTTTCAACACTAACACAAGTGCGAAAAGTGGTTTTTCAACACTAACACAAGTGCGAAAAGTGTTTTTTCCACAATAATACAAGTGCAAAAGTGGTTTCCTGCACCAACACAAGTGCGAAAAGTGGTTTTTCAACACTAACACAAGTGCGAAAAGTGGGTTTTCAACACTATCACAAGTGCAAAAAGTGTTTTTTCCACACTAATACAAGTGCAAAAGTGGTTTCTTGCACCAACACAAGTGTGAAAAGTGGTTTTTCAACACTAACACAAGTGCGAAAAGTGGTTTTTCAACACTAACACAAGTGCAAAAAGTGGTTTTTCCACACTAATACAAGTGCAAAAGTGGTTTCCTGCACCAACACAAGTGTGAAAAGTGGTTTTTCAACACTAACACAAGTGCGAAAAGTGGTTTTTCAACACTAACACAAGTGCGAAAAGTGTTTTTTCCACACTAATACAAGTGCAAAAGTGGTTTCCTGCACCAACACAAGTGCGAAAAGTGGTTTTTCAACACTAACACAAGTGCGAAAAGTGGTTTTTCAACACTAACACAAGTGCGAAAAGTGGTTTTTCAACACTAACACAAGTGCGAAAAGTGGATTTTCAACACTAACACAAGTGCGAAAAGTGGTTTTTCCACACTAATACAAGTGCAAAAGTGGTTTCCTGCACCAACACAAGTGCGAAAAGTGGTTTTTCAACACTAACACAATTGCTAAAAGTTGTTTTTCAACACTATCACAAGTGCAAAAAGTGTTTTTTCCACACTAATACAAGTGCAAAAGTGGTTTCCTGCACCAACACAAGTGCGAAAAGTGGTTTTTCAACACTAACACAAGTGCGAAAAGTGGTTTTTCAATATTAACACAAGTGCGAAAAGTGGTTTTTCAACACTAACACAAGTGCGAAAAGTGTTTTTTCCACACTAATACAAGTGCAAAAGTGGTTTCCTGCACCAACACAAGTACGAAAAGTGGTTTTTCAACACTAACACAAGTGCGAAAAGTGGTTTTTCAACACTATCACAAGTGCGAAAAGTGTTTTTTCCACACTAATACAAGTGCAAAAGTGGTTTCCTGCACCAACACAAGTGCGAAAAGTGGTTTTTCAACACTAACACAAGTGCGAAAAGTGGTTTTTCAACACTAACACAAGTGCGAAAAGTGGTTTTTCCACACTAATACAAGTGCAAAAGTGGTTTCCTGCACCAACACAAGTGCGAAAAGTGGTTTTTCAACACTAACACAATTGCGAAAAGTGGTTTTTCAACACTAACACAAGTGCGAAAAGTGTTTTTTCAACACTAATACAAGTGCAAAAGTGGTTTCCTGCACCAACACAAGTGCGAAAAGTGGTTTTTCAACACTAACACAAGTGCGAAAAGTGGTTTTTCAACACTAACACAAGTGCGAAAAGTGTTTTTTCCACACTAATACAAGTGCAAAAGTGGTTTCCTGCACCAACACAAGTGCGAAAAGTGGTTTTTCAACACTAACACAAGTGCGAAAAGTGGTTTTTCAACACTATCATAAGTGCAAAAAGTGTTTTTCCACACTAATACAAGTGCAAAAGTGGTTTCCTGCACCAACACAAGTGTGAAAAGTGGTTTTTCAACACTAACACAAGTGCGAAAAGTGGTTTTTCAACACTAACACGAGTGCGAAAAGTGGTTTTTCCACACTAATACAAGTGCAAAAGTGGTTTCCTGCACCAACACAAGTGTGAAAAGTGGTTTTTCAACACTAACACAAGTGCGAAAAGTGGTTTTTAAACACTAACACAAGTGCGGAAAGTGTTTTTTCCACACTAATACAAGTGCAAAAGTGGTTTCCTGCACCAACACAAGTGCGAAAAGTGGTTTTTCAACACTAACACAAGTGCGAAAAGTGGTTTTTCAACACTAACACAAGTGCGAAAAGTGGTTTTTCAACACTATCACAAGTGCAAAAAGTGTTTTTTCCACACTAATACAAGTGCAAAAGTGGTTTCCTGCACGAACACAAGTGCGAAAAGTGTTTTTTCCACACTAATACAAGTGCAAAAGTCGTTTCCTGCACCAACACAAGTGCGAAAAGTGGTTTTTCAACACTAACACAAGTGCGAAAAGTGGTTTTTCAACACTATCACAAGTGCAAAAAGTGTTTTTTCCACACTAATACAAGTGCAAAAGTGGTTTCCTGCACCAACACAAGTGCGAAAAGTGGTTTTTCAACACTAACACAAGTGCGAAAAGTGGTTTTTCAACACTAACACAAGTGCGAAAAGTGGATTTTCAACACTAACACAAGTGCGAAAAGTGGTTTTTCCACACTAATACAAGTGCAAAAGTGGTTTCCTGCACCAACACAAGTGCGAAAAGTGGTTTTTCAACACTAACAAAATTGCTAAAAGTGGTTTTTCAACACTATCACAAGTGCAAAAAGTGTTTTTTCCACACTAATACAAGTGCAAAAGTGGTTTCCTGCACCAACACAAGTGCGAAAAGTGGTTTTTCAACACTAACACAAGTGCGAAAAGTGGTTTTTCAACACTAACACAAGTGCGAAAAGTGGTTTTTCAACACTAACACAAGTGCGAAAAGTGTTTTTTCCACATTAATACAAGTGCAAAAGTGGTTTCCTGCACCAACACAAGTGCGAAAAGTGGTTTTTCAACACTAAAACAAGTGCAAAAAGTGGTTTTTCAACACTATCACAAGTGCAAAAAGTGTTTTTTCCACACTAATACAAGTGCAAAAGTGGTTTCCTGCACCAACACAAGTGCGAAAAGTGGTTTTTCAACACTAACACAAGTGCGAAAAGTGGTTTTTCAACACTAACACAAGTGCGAAAAGTGGTTTTTCCACACTAATACAAGTGCAAAAGTGATTTCCTGCACCAACACAAGTGCGAAAAGTGGTTTTTCAACACTAACACAAGTGCGAAAAGTGTTTTTTCAACACTAACACAAGTGCGAAAAGTGTTTTTTCCACACTAATACAAGTGCAAAAGTGGTTTCCTGCACCAACACAAGTGCGAAAAGTGGTTTTTCAACACTAACACAAGTGTGAAAAGTGGTTTCTCAACACTATCACAAGTGCAAAAAGTGTTTTTTCCACACTAATACAAGTGCAAAAGTGGTTTCCTGCACCAACACAAGTGCGAAAAGTGGTTTTTCAACACTAACACAAGTGCAAAAAGTGGTTTTTCAACACTAACACAAGTGCGAAAAGTGGTTTTTCAACACTAATACAAGTGCGAAAAGTGGTTTTTCCACACTAATACAAGTGCAAAAGTGGTTTCCTGCACCAACACAAGAGCGAAAAGTGGTTTTTCAACACTAACACAAGTGCGAAAAGTGGTTTTTCAACACTATCAAAAGTGCAAAAAGTGTTTTTTCCACACTAATACAAGTGCAAAAGTGGTTTCCTGCACCAAGACAAGTGCGAAAAGTGGTTTTTCAACACTAACACAAGTGCGAAAAGTGGTTTTTCAACACTAACACAAGTGCGAAAAGTGGTTTTTCAACACTAAAACAAGTGCGAAAAGTGGTTTTTCCACACTAATACAAGTGCAAAAGTGGTTTCCTGCACCAACACAAGTGCGAAAAGTGGTTTTTCAACACTAACACAAGTGCGAAAAGTGGTTTTTCCACACTATCACAAGTGCAAAAAGTGTTTTTTCCACACTAATACAAGTGCAAAAGTGGTTTCCTGCACCAACACAAGTGCGAAAAGTGGTTTTTCAACACTAACACAAGTGCGAAAAGTGGTTTTTCAACACTAACACAAGTGCGAAAAGTGTTTTTTCCACACTAATACAAGTGCAAAAGTGGTTTCCTGCACCAACACAAGTGCGAAAAGTGGTTTTTCAACACTAACACAAGTGCGAAAAGTGGTTTTTCAACACTATCATAAGTGCAAAAAGTGTTTTTCCACACTAATACAAGTGCAAAAGTGGTTTCCTGCACCAACACAAGTGTGAAAAGTGGTTTTTCAACACTAACACAAGTGCGAAAAGTGGTTTTTCAACACTAACACAAGTGCGAAAAGTGGTTTTTCCACACTAATACAAGTGCAAAAGTGGTTTCCTGCACCAACACAAGTGTGAAAAGTGGTTTTTCAACACTAACACAAGTGCGAAAAGTGGTTTTTAAACACTAACACAAGTGCGGAAAGTGTTTTTTCCACACTAATACAAGTGCAAAAGTGGTTTCCTGCACCAACACAAGTGCGAAAAGTGTTTTTTCCACATTAATACAAGTGCAAAAGTGGTTTCCTGCACCAACACAAGTGTGAAAAGTGGTTTTTCAACACTAACACAAGTGCGAAAAGTGGTTTTTCAACACTAACACAAGTGCGAAAAGTGGTTTTTCCACACTAATACAAGTGCAAAAGTGGTTTCCTGCACCAACACAAGTGTGAAAAGTGGTTTTTCAACACTAACACAAGTGCGAAAAGTGGTTTTTAAACACTAACACAAGTGCGAAAAGTGTTTTTTCCACACTAATACAAGTGCAAAAGTGGTTTCCTGCACCAACACAAGTGCGAAAAGTGGTTTTTCAACACTAACACAAGTGCGAAAAGTGGTTTTTCAACACTAACACAAGTGCGAAAAGTGGTTTTTCAACACTAACACAAGTGCGAAAAGTGGATTTTCAACACTAACACAAGTGCGAAAAGTGGTTTTTCCACACTAATACAAGTGCAAAAGTGGTTTCCTGCACCAACACAAGTGCGAAAAGTGGTTTTTCAACACTAACAAAATTGCTAAAAGTGGTTTTTCAACACTAACACAAGTGCAAAAAGTGTTTTTTCCACACTAATACAAGTGCAAAAGTGGTTTCCTGCACCAACACAAGTGCGAAAAGTGGTTTTTCAACACTAACACAAGTGCGAAAAGTGGTTTTTCAACACTAACACAAGTGCGAAAAGTGGTTTTTCCACATTAATACAAGTGCAAAAGTGGTTTCCTGCACCAACACAAGTGCGAAAAGTGGTTTTTCAACACTAAAACAAGTGCAAAAAGTGGTTTTTCAACACTATCACAAGTGCAAAAAGTGTTTTTTCCACACTAATACAAGTGCAAAAGTGGTTTCCTGCACCAACACAAGTGCGAAAAGTGGTTTTTCAACACTAACACAAGTGCAAAAAGTGGTTTTTCAACACTAACACAAGTGCGAAAAGTGGTTTTTCCACACTAATACAAGTGCAAAAGTGATTTCCTGCACCAACACAAGTGCGAAAAGTGGTTTTTCAACACTAACACAAGTGCGAAAAGTGTTTTTTCCACACTAATACAAGTGCAAAAGTGGTTTCCTGCACCAACACAAGTGCAAAAAGTGGTTTTTCAACACTAACACAAGTGCAAAAAGTGGTTTTTCAACACTAACACAAGTGCGAAAAGTGGTTTTTCAACACTAACACAAGTGCGAAAAGTGGTTTTTCAACACTAAAACAAGTGCAAAAAGTGGTTTTTCAACACTATCACAAGTGCAAAAAGTGTTTTTTCCACACTAATACAAGTGCAAAAGTGGTTTCCTGCACCAACACAAGTGCGAAAAGTGGTTTTTCAACACTAACACAAGTGCAAAAAGTGGTTTTTCAACACTAACACAAGTGCGAAAAGTGGTTTTTCCACACTAATACAAGTGCAAAAGTGATTTCCTGCACCAACACAAGTGCGAAAAGTGGTTTTTCAACACTAACACAAGTGCGAAAAGTGTTTTTTCCACACTAATACAAGTGCAAAAGTGGTTTCCTGCACCAACACAAGTGCAAAAAGTGGTTTTTCAACACTAACACAAGTGCAAAAAGTGGTTTTTCAACACTAACACAAGTGCGAAAAGTGGTTTTTCAACACTAACACAAGTGCGAAAAGTGGTTTTTCAACACTAATACAAGTGCAAAAGTGGTTTCCTGCACCAACACAAGTGCGAAAGGTGGTTTTTCACCACTAACACAAGTGCGAAAAGTGGTTTTTCAACACTATCACAAGTGCAAAAAGTGTTTTTTCCACACTAATACAAGTGCAAAAGTGGTTTCCTGCACCAACACAAGTGCGAAAAGTGGTTTTTCAACACTAACACAATTGCGAAAAGTGGTTTGTCAACACTAACACAAGTGCGAAAAGTGTTTTTTCCACATTAATACAAGTGCAAAAGTGGTTTCCTGCACCAACACAAGTGCGAAAAGTGGTTTTTCAACACTAAAACAAGTGCAAAAAGTGGTTTTTCAACACTATCACAAGTGCAAAAAGTGTTTTTTCCACACTAATACAAGTGCAAAAGTGGTTTCCTGCACCAACACAAGTGCGAAAAGTGGTTTTTCAACACTAACACAAGTGCAAAAAGTGGTTTTTCAACACTAACACAAGTGCGAAAAGTGGTTTTTCCACACTAATACAAGTGCAAAAGTGATTTCCTGCACCAACACAAGTGCGAAAAGTGGTTTTTCAACACTAACACAAGTGCGAAAAGTGTTTTTTCCACACTAATACAAGTGCAAAAGTGGTTTCCTGCACCAACACAAGTGCAAAAAGTGGTTTTTCAACACTAACACAAGTGCAAAAAGTGGTTTTTCAACACTAACACAAGTGCGAAAAGTGGTTTTTCAACACTAACACAAGTGCGAAAAGTGGTTTTTCAACACTAATACAAGTGCAAAAGTGGTTTCCTGCACCAACACAAGTGCGAAAGGTGGTTTTTCACCACTAACACAAGTGCGAAAAGTGGTTTTTCAACACTATCACAAGTGCAAAAAGTGTTTTTTCCACACTAATACAAGTGCAAAAGTGGTTTCCTGCACCAACACAAGTGCGAAAAGTGGTTTTTCAACACTAACACAATTGCGAAAAGTGGTTTGTCAACACTAACACAAGTGCGAAAAGTGTTTTTTCCACACTAATACAAGTGCAAAAGTGGTTTCCTGCACCAACACAAGTGCGAAAAGTGGTTTTTCAACACTAACACAAGTGCAAAAAGTGGTTTTTCAACACTAACACAAGTGCGAAAAGTGGTTTTTCAACACTAATACAAGTGCGAAAAGTGGTTTTTCCACACTAATACAAGTGCAAAAGTGGTTTCCTGCACCAACACAAGAGCGAAAAGTGGTTTTTCAACACTAACACTAGTGCGAAAAGTGGTTTTTCAACACTATCATAAGTGCAAAAAGTGTTTTTTCCACACTAATACAAGTGCAAAAGTGGTTTCCTGCACCAACACAAGTGCGAAAAGTGGGTTTTCAACACTAACACAAGTGCGAACAGTGGTTTTTCAACACTAACACAAGTGCGAAAAGTGGTTTTCCCACACGAATACAAGTGCAAAAGTGGTTTCCTGCACCAACACAAGTGCGAAAAGTGGTTTTTCAACACTAACACAAGTGCGAAAAGTGGTTTTGCCACACTATCACAAGTGCAAAAAGTGTTTTTTCCACACTAATACAAGTGCAAAAGTGGTTTCCTGCACCAACACAAGTGCGAAAAGTGGTTTTTCAACACTAACACAAGTGCGAAAAGTGGTTTTTCAACACTAACACAAGTGCGAAAAGTGTTTTTTCCACAATAATACAAGTGCAAAAGTGGTTTCCTGCACCAACACAAGTGCGAAAAGTGGTTTTTCAACACTAACACAAGTGCGAAAAGTGGGTTTTCAACACTATCACAAGTGCAAAAAGTGTTTTTTCCACACTAATACAAGTGCAAAAGTGGTTTCTTGCACCAACACAAGTGTGAAAAGTGGTTTTTCAACACTAACACAAGTGCGAAAAGTGGTTTTTCAACACTAACACAAGTGCAAAAAGTGGTTTTTCCACACTAATACAAGTGCAAAAGTGGTTTCCTGCACCAACACAAGTGTGAAAAGTGGTTTTTCAACACTAACACAAGTGCGAAAAGTGGTTTTTCAACACTAACACAAGTGCGAAAAGTGTTTTTTCCACACTAATACAAGTGCAAAAGTGGTTTCCTGCACCAACACAAGTGCGAAAAGTGGTTTTTCAACACTAACACAAGTGCGAAAAGTGGTTTTTCAACACTAACACAAGTGCGAAAAGTGGTTTTTCAACACTAACACAAGTGCGAAAAGTGGATTTTCAACACTAACACAAGTGCGAAAAGTGGTTTTTCCACACTAATACAAGTGCAAAAGTGGTTTCCTGCACCAACACAAGTGCGAAAAGTGGTTTTTCAACACTAACACAATTGCTAAAAGTTGTTTTTCAACACTATCACAAGTGCAAAAAGTGTTTTTTCCACACTAATACAAGTGCAAAAGTGGTTTCCTGCACCAACACAAGTGCGAAAAGTGGTTTTTCAACACTAACACAAGTGCGAAAAGTGGTTTTTCAATATTAACACAAGTGCGAAAAGTGGTTTTTCAACACTAACACAAGTGCGAAAAGTGTTTTTTCCACACTAATACAAGTGCAAAAGTGGTTTCCTGCACCAACACAAGTACGAAAAGTGGTTTTTCAACACTAACACAAGTGCGAAAAGTGGTTTTTCAACACTATCACAAGTGCGAAAAGTGTTTTTTCCACACTAATACAAGTGCAAAAGTGGTTTCCTGCACCAACACAAGTGCGAAAAGTGGTTTTTCAACACTAACACAAGTGCGAAAAGTGGTTTTTCAACACTAACACAAGTGCGAAAAGTGGTTTTTCCACACTAATACAAGTGCAAAAGTGGTTTCCTGCACCAACACAAGTGCGAAAAGTGGTTTTTCAACACTAACACAATTGCGAAAAGTGGTTTTTCAACACTAACACAAGTGCGAAAAGTGTTTTTTCAACACTAATACAAGTGCAAAAGTGGTTTCCTGCACCAACACAAGTGCGAAAAGTGGTTTTTCAACACTAACACAAGTGCGAAAAGTGGTTTTTCAACACTAACACAAGTGCGAAAAGTGTTTTTTCCACACTAATACAAGTGCAAAAGTGGTTTCCTGCACCAACACAAGTGCGAAAAGTGGTTTTTCAACACTAACACAAGTGCGAAAAGTGGTTTTTCAACACTATCATAAGTGCAAAAAGTGTTTTTCCACACTAATACAAGTGCAAAAGTGGTTTCCTGCACCAACACAAGTGTGAAAAGTGGTTTTTCAACACTAACACAAGTGCGAAAAGTGGTTTTTCAACACTAACACGAGTGCGAAAAGTGGTTTTTCCACACTAATACAAGTGCAAAAGTGGTTTCCTGCACCAACACAAGTGTGAAAAGTGGTTTTTCAACACTAACACAAGTGCGAAAAGTGGTTTTTAAACACTAACACAAGTGCGGAAAGTGTTTTTTCCACACTAATACAAGTGCAAAAGTGGTTTCCTGCACCAACACAAGTGCGAAAAGTGGTTTTTCAACACTAACACAAGTGCGAAAAGTGGTTTTTCAACACTAACACAAGTGCGAAAAGTGGTTTTTCAACACTATCACAAGTGCAAAAAGTGTTTTTTCCACACTAATACAAGTGCAAAAGTGGTTTCCTGCACGAACACAAGTGCGAAAAGTGTTTTTTCCACACTAATACAAGTGCAAAAGTCGTTTCCTGCACCAACACAAGTGCGAAAAGTGGTTTTTCAACACTAACACAAGTGCGAAAAGTGGTTTTTCAACACTATCACAAGTGCAAAAAGTGTTTTTTCCACACTAATACAAGTGCAAAAGTGGTTTCCTGCACCAACACAAGTGCGAAAAGTGGTTTTTCAACACTAACACAAGTGCGAAAAGTGGTTTTTCAACACTAACACAAGTGCGAAAAGTGGATTTTCAACACTAACACAAGTGCGAAAAGTGGTTTTTCCACACTAATACAAGTGCAAAAGTGGTTTCCTGCACCAACACAAGTGCGAAAAGTGGTTTTTCAACACTAACAAAATTGCTAAAAGTGGTTTTTCAACACTATCACAAGTGCAAAAAGTGTTTTTTCCACACTAATACAAGTGCAAAAGTGGTTTCCTGCACCAACACAAGTGCGAAAAGTGGTTTTTCAACACTAACACAAGTGCGAAAAGTGGTTTTTCAACACTAACACAAGTGCGAAAAGTGGTTTTTCAACACTAACACAAGTGCGAAAAGTGTTTTTTCCACATTAATACAAGTGCAAAAGTGGTTTCCTGCACCAACACAAGTGCGAAAAGTGGTTTTTCAACACTAAAACAAGTGCAAAAAGTGGTTTTTCAACACTATCACAAGTGCAAAAAGTGTTTTTTCCACACTAATACAAGTGCAAAAGTGGTTTCCTGCACCAACACAAGTGCGAAAAGTGGTTTTTCAACACTAACACAAGTGCGAAAAGTGGTTTTTCAACACTAACACAAGTGCGAAAAGTGGTTTTTCCACACTAATACAAGTGCAAAAGTGATTTCCTGCACCAACACAAGTGCGAAAAGTGGTTTTTCAACACTAACACAAGTGCGAAAAGTGTTTTTTCAACACTAACACAAGTGCGAAAAGTGTTTTTTCCACACTAATACAAGTGCAAAAGTGGTTTCCTGCACCAACACAAGTGCGAAAAGTGGTTTTTCAACACTAACACAAGTGTGAAAAGTGGTTTCTCAACACTATCACAAGTGCAAAAAGTGTTTTTTCCACACTAATACAAGTGCAAAAGTGGTTTCCTGCACCAACACAAGTGCGAAAAGTGGTTTTTCAACACTAACACAAGTGCGAAAAGTGGTTTTTCAACACTATCAAAAGTGCAAAAAGTGTTTTTTCCACACTAATACAAGTGCAAAAGTGGTTTCCTGCACCAAGACAAGTGCGAAAAGTGGTTTTTCAACACTAACACAAGTGCGAAAAGTGGTTTTTCAACACTAACACAAGTGCGAAAAGTGGTTTTTCAACACTAAAACAAGTGCGAAAAGTGGTTTTTCCACACTAATACAAGTGCAAAAGTGGTTTCCTGCACCAACACAAGTGCGAAAAGTGGTTTTTCAACACTAACACAAGTGCGAAAAGTGGTTTTTCCACACTATCACAAGTGCAAAAAGTGTTTTTTCCACACTAATACAAGTGCAAAAGTGGTTTCCTGCACCAACACAAGTGCGAAAAGTGGTTTTTCAACACTAACACAAGTGCGAAAAGTGGTTTTTCAACACTAACACAAGTGCGAAAAGTGTTTTTTCCACACTAATACAAGTGCAAAAGTGGTTTCCTGCACCAACACAAGTGCGAAAAGTGGTTTTTCAACACTAACACAAGTGCAAAAAGTGGTTTTTCAACACTAACACAAGTGCGAAAAGTGTTTTTTCCACACTAATACAAGTGCAAAAGTGGTTTCCTGCACCAACACAAGTGCGAAAAGTGGTTTTTCAACACTAACACAAGTGCGAAAAGTGGTTTTTCAACACTAACACAAGTGCGAAAAGTGTTTTTTCCACACTAATACAAGTGCAAAAGTGGTTTCCTGCACCAACACAAGTGCGAAAAGTGGTTTTTCAACACTAACACAAGTGCGAAAAGTGGTTTTTCAACACTATCATAAGTGCAAAAAGTGTTTTTCCACACTAATACAAGTGCAAAAGTGGTTTCCTGCACCAACACAAGTGTGAAAAGTGGTTTTTCAACACTAACACAAGTGCGAAAAGTGGTTTTTCAACACTAACACAAGTGCGAAAAGTGGTTTTTCCACACTAATACAAGTGCAAAAGTGGTTTCCTGCACCAACACAAGTGTGAAAAGTGGTTTTTCAACACTAACACAAGTGCGAAAAGTGGTTTTTAAACACTAACACAAGTGCGGAAAGTGTTTTTTCCACACTAATACAAGTGCAAAAGTGGTTTCCTGCACCAACACAAGTGCGAAAAGTGTTTTTTCCACATTAATACAAGTGCAAAAGTGGTTTCCTGCACCAACACAAGTGTGAAAAGTGGTTTTTCAACACTAACACAAGTGCGAAAAGTGGTTTTTCAACACTAACACAAGTGCGAAAAGTGGTTTTTCCACACTAATACAAGTGCAAAAGTGGTTTCCTGCACCAACACAAGTGTGAAAAGTGGTTTTTCAACACTAACACAAGTGCGAAAAGTGGTTTTTAAACACTAACACAAGTGCGAAAAGTGTTTTTTCCACACTAATACAAGTGCAAAAGTGGTTTCCTGCACCAACACAAGTGCGAAAAGTGGTTTTTCAACACTAACACAAGTGCGAAAAGTGGTTTTTCAACACTAACACAAGTGCGAAAAGTGGTTTTTCAACACTAACACAAGTGCGAAAAGTGGATTTTCAACACTAACACAAGTGCGAAAAGTGGTTTTTCCACACTAATACAAGTGCAAAAGTGGTTTCCTGCACCAACACAAGTGCGAAAAGTGGTTTTTCAACACTAACAAAATTGCTAAAAGTGGTTTTTCAACACTAACACAAGTGCAAAAAGTGTTTTTTCCACACTAATACAAGTGCAAAAGTGGTTTCCTGCACCAACACAAGTGCGAAAAGTGGTTTTTCAACACTAACACAAGTGCGAAAAGTGGTTTTTCAACACTAACACAAGTGCGAAAAGTGGTTTTTCCACATTAATACAAGTGCAAAAGTGGTTTCCTGCACCAACACAAGTGCGAAAAGTGGTTTTTCAACACTAAAACAAGTGCAAAAAGTGGTTTTTCAACACTATCACAAGTGCAAAAAGTGTTTTTTCCACACTAATACAAGTGCAAAAGTGGTTTCCTGCACCAACACAAGTGCGAAAAGTGGTTTTTCAACACTAACACAAGTGCAAAAAGTGGTTTTTCAACACTAACACAAGTGCGAAAAGTGGTTTTTCCACACTAATACAAGTGCAAAAGTGATTTCCTGCACCAACACAAGTGCGAAAAGTGGTTTTTCAACACTAACACAAGTGCGAAAAGTGTTTTTTCCACACTAATACAAGTGCAAAAGTGGTTTCCTGCACCAACACAAGTGCAAAAAGTGGTTTTTCAACACTAACACAAGTGCAAAAAGTGGTTTTTCAACACTAACACAAGTGCGAAAAGTGGTTTTTCAACACTAACACAAGTGCGAAAAGTGGTTTTTCAACACTAAAACAAGTGCAAAAAGTGGTTTTTCAACACTATCACAAGTGCAAAAAGTGTTTTTTCCACACTAATACAAGTGCAAAAGTGGTTTCCTGCACCAACACAAGTGCGAAAAGTGGTTTTTCAACACTAACACAAGTGCAAAAAGTGGTTTTTCAACACTAACACAAGTGCGAAAAGTGGTTTTTCCACACTAATACAAGTGCAAAAGTGATTTCCTGCACCAACACAAGTGCGAAAAGTGGTTTTTCAACACTAACACAAGTGCGAAAAGTGTTTTTTCCACACTAATACAAGTGCAAAAGTGGTTTCCTGCACCAACACAAGTGCAAAAAGTGGTTTTTCAACACTAACACAAGTGCAAAAAGTGGTTTTTCAACACTAACACAAGTGCGAAAAGTGGTTTTTCAACACTAACACAAGTGCGAAAAGTGGTTTTTCAACACTAATACAAGTGCAAAAGTGGTTTCCTGCACCAACACAAGTGCGAAAGGTGGTTTTTCACCACTAACACAAGTGCGAAAAGTGGTTTTTCAACACTATCACAAGTGCAAAAAGTGTTTTTTCCACACTAATACAAGTGCAAAAGTGGTTTCCTGCACCAACACAAGTGCGAAAAGTGGTTTTTCAACACTAACACAATTGCGAAAAGTGGTTTGTCAACACTAACACAAGTGCGAAAAGTGTTTTTTCCACATTAATACAAGTGCAAAAGTGGTTTCCTGCACCAACACAAGTGCGAAAAGTGGTTTTTCAACACTAAAACAAGTGCAAAAAGTGGTTTTTCAACACTATCACAAGTGCAAAAAGTGTTTTTTCCACACTAATACAAGTGCAAAAGTGGTTTCCTGCACCAACACAAGTGCGAAAAGTGGTTTTTCAACACTAACACAAGTGCAAAAAGTGGTTTTTCAACACTAACACAAGTGCGAAAAGTGGTTTTTCCACACTAATACAAGTGCAAAAGTGATTTCCTGCACCAACACAAGTGCGAAAAGTGGTTTTTCAACACTAACACAAGTGCGAAAAGTGTTTTTTCCACACTAATACAAGTGCAAAAGTGGTTTCCTGCACCAACACAAGTGCAAAAAGTGGTTTTTCAACACTAACACAAGTGCAAAAAGTGGTTTTTCAACACTAACACAAGTGCGAAAAGTGGTTTTTCAACACTAACACAAGTGCGAAAAGTGGTTTTTCAACACTAATACAAGTGCAAAAGTGGTTTCCTGCACCAACACAAGTGCGAAAGGTGGTTTTTCACCACTAACACAAGTGCGAAAAGTGGTTTTTCAACACTATCACAAGTGCAAAAAGTGTTTTTTCCACACTAATACAAGTGCAAAAGTGGTTTCCTGCACCAACACAAGTGCGAAAAGTGGTTTTTCAACACTAACACAATTGCGAAAAGTGGTTTGTCAACACTAACACAAGTGCGAAAAGTGTTTTTTCCACACTAATACAAGTGCAAAAGTGGTTTCCTGCACCAACACAAGTGCGAAAAGTGGTTTTTCAACACTAACACAAGTGCAAAAAGTGGTTTTTCAACACTAACACAAGTGCGAAAAGTGGTTTTTCAACACTAATACAAGTGCGAAAAGTGGTTTTTCCACACTAATACAAGTGCAAAAGTGGTTTCCTGCACCAACACAAGAGCGAAAAGTGGTTTTTCAACACTAACACTAGTGCGAAAAGTGGTTTTTCAACACTATCATAAGTGCAAAAAGTGTTTTTTCCACACTAATACAAGTGCAAAAGTGGTTTCCTGCACCAACACAAGTGCGAAAAGTGGGTTTTCAACACTAACACAAGTGCGAACAGTGGTTTTTCAACACTAACACAAGTGCGAAAAGTGGTTTTCCCACACGAATACAAGTGCAAAAGTGGTTTCCTGCACCAACACAAGTGCGAAAAGTGGTTTTTCAACACTAACACAAGTGCGAAAAGTGGTTTTGCCACACTATCACAAGTGCAAAAAGTGTTTTTTCCACACTAATACAAGTGCAAAAGTGGTTTCCTGCACCAACACAAGTGCGAAAAGTGGTTTTTCAACACTAACACAAGTGCGAAAAGTGGTTTTTCAACACTAACACAAGTGCGAAAAGTGTTTTTTCCACAATAATACAAGTGCAAAAGTGGTTTCCTGCACCAACACAAGTGCGAAAAGTGGTTTTTCAACACTAACACAAGTGCGAAAAGTGGGTTTTCAACACTATCACAAGTGCAAAAAGTGTTTTTTCCACACTAATACAAGTGCAAAAGTGGTTTCTTGCACCAACACAAGTGTGAAAAGTGGTTTTTCAACACTAACACAAGTGCGAAAAGTGGTTTTTCAACACTAACACAAGTGCAAAAAGTGGTTTTTCCACACTAATACAAGTGCAAAAGTGGTTTCCTGCACCAACACAAGTGTGAAAAGTGGTTTTTCAACACTAACACAAGTGCGAAAAGTGGTTTTTCAACACTAACACAAGTGCGAAAAGTGTTTTTTCCACACTAATACAAGTGCAAAAGTGGTTTCCTGCACCAACACAAGTGCGAAAAGTGGTTTTTCAACACTAACACAAGTGCGAAAAGTGGTTTTTCAACACTAACACAAGTGCGAAAAGTGGTTTTTCAACACTAACACAAGTGCGAAAAGTGGATTTTCAACACTAACACAAGTGCGAAAAGTGGTTTTTCCACACTAATACAAGTGCAAAAGTGGTTTCCTGCACCAACACAAGTGCGAAAAGTGGTTTTTCAACACTAACACAATTGCTAAAAGTTGTTTTTCAACACTATCACAAGTGCAAAAAGTGTTTTTTCCACACTAATACAAGTGCAAAAGTGGTTTCCTGCACCAACACAAGTGCGAAAAGTGGTTTTTCAACACTAACACAAGTGCGAAAAGTGGTTTTTCAATATTAACACAAGTGCGAAAAGTGGTTTTTCAACACTAACACAAGTGCGAAAAGTGTTTTTTCCACACTAATACAAGTGCAAAAGTGGTTTCCTGCACCAACACAAGTACGAAAAGTGGTTTTTCAACACTAACACAAGTGCGAAAAGTGGTTTTTCAACACTATCACAAGTGCGAAAAGTGTTTTTTCCACACTAATACAAGTGCAAAAGTGGTTTCCTGCACCAACACAAGTGCGAAAAGTGGTTTTTCAACACTAACACAAGTGCGAAAAGTGGTTTTTCAACACTAACACAAGTGCGAAAAGTGGTTTTTCCACACTAATACAAGTGCAAAAGTGGTTTCCTGCACCAACACAAGTGCGAAAAGTGGTTTTTCAACACTAACACAATTGCGAAAAGTGGTTTTTCAACACTAACACAAGTGCGAAAAGTGTTTTTTCAACACTAATACAAGTGCAAAAGTGGTTTCCTGCACCAACACAAGTGCGAAAAGTGGTTTTTCAACACTAACACAAGTGCGAAAAGTGGTTTTTCAACACTAACACAAGTGCGAAAAGTGTTTTTTCCACACTAATACAAGTGCAAAAGTGGTTTCCTGCACCAACACAAGTGCGAAAAGTGGTTTTTCAACACTAACACAAGTGCGAAAAGTGGTTTTTCAACACTATCATAAGTGCAAAAAGTGTTTTTCCACACTAATACAAGTGCAAAAGTGGTTTCCTGCACCAACACAAGTGTGAAAAGTGGTTTTTCAACACTAACACAAGTGCGAAAAGTGGTTTTTCAACACTAACACGAGTGCGAAAAGTGGTTTTTCCACACTAATACAAGTGCAAAAGTGGTTTCCTGCACCAACACAAGTGTGAAAAGTGGTTTTTCAACACTAACACAAGTGCGAAAAGTGGTTTTTAAACACTAACACAAGTGCGGAAAGTGTTTTTTCCACACTAATACAAGTGCAAAAGTGGTTTCCTGCACCAACACAAGTGCGAAAAGTGGTTTTTCAACACTAACACAAGTGCGAAAAGTGGTTTTTCAACACTAACACAAGTGCGAAAAGTGGTTTTTCAACACTATCACAAGTGCAAAAAGTGTTTTTTCCACACTAATACAAGTGCAAAAGTGGTTTCCTGCACGAACACAAGTGCGAAAAGTGTTTTTTCCACACTAATACAAGTGCAAAAGTCGTTTCCTGCACCAACACAAGTGCGAAAAGTGGTTTTTCAACACTAACACAAGTGCGAAAAGTGGTTTTTCAACACTATCACAAGTGCAAAAAGTGTTTTTTCCACACTAATACAAGTGCAAAAGTGGTTTCCTGCACCAACACAAGTGCGAAAAGTGGTTTTTCAACACTAACACAAGTGCGAAAAGTGGTTTTTCAACACTAACACAAGTGCGAAAAGTGGATTTTCAACACTAACACAAGTGCGAAAAGTGGTTTTTCCACACTAATACAAGTGCAAAAGTGGTTTCCTGCACCAACACAAGTGCGAAAAGTGGTTTTTCAACACTAACAAAATTGCTAAAAGTGGTTTTTCAACACTATCACAAGTGCAAAAAGTGTTTTTTCCACACTAATACAAGTGCAAAAGTGGTTTCCTGCACCAACACAAGTGCGAAAAGTGGTTTTTCAACACTAACACAAGTGCGAAAAGTGGTTTTTCAACACTAACACAAGTGCGAAAAGTGGTTTTTCAACACTAACACAAGTGCGAAAAGTGTTTTTTCCACATTAATACAAGTGCAAAAGTGGTTTCCTGCACCAACACAAGTGCGAAAAGTGGTTTTTCAACACTAAAACAAGTGCAAAAAGTGGTTTTTCAACACTATCACAAGTGCAAAAAGTGTTTTTTCCACACTAATACAAGTGCAAAAGTGGTTTCCTGCACCAACACAAGTGCGAAAAGTGGTTTTTCAACACTAACACAAGTGCGAAAAGTGGTTTTTCAACACTAACACAAGTGCGAAAAGTGGTTTTTCCACACTAATACAAGTGCAAAAGTGATTTCCTGCACCAACACAAGTGCGAAAAGTGGTTTTTCAACACTAACACAAGTGCGAAAAGTGTTTTTTCAACACTAACACAAGTGCGAAAAGTGTTTTTTCCACACTAATACAAGTGCAAAAGTGGTTTCCTGCACCAACACAAGTGCGAAAAGTGGTTTTTCAACACTAACACAAGTGTGAAAAGTGGTTTCTCAACACTATCACAAGTGCAAAAAGTGTTTTTTCCACACTAATACAAGTGCAAAAGTGGTTTCCTGCACCAACACAAGTGCGAAAAGTGGTTTTTCAACACTAACACAAGTGCGAAAAGTGGTTTTTCAACACTATCAAAAGTGCAAAAAGTGTTTTTTCCACACTAATACAAGTGCAAAAGTGGTTTCCTGCACCAAGACAAGTGCGAAAAGTGGTTTTTCAACACTAACACAAGTGCGAAAAGTGGTTTTTCAACACTAACACAAGTGCGAAAAGTGGTTTTTCAACACTAAAACAAGTGCGAAAAGTGGTTTTTCCACACTAATACAAGTGCAAAAGTGGTTTCCTGCACCAACACAAGTGCGAAAAGTGGTTTTTCAACACTAACACAAGTGCGAAAAGTGGTTTTTCCACACTATCACAAGTGCAAAAAGTGTTTTTTCCACACTAATACAAGTGCAAAAGTGGTTTCCTGCACCAACACAAGTGCGAAAAGTGGTTTTTCAACACTAACACAAGTGCGAAAAGTGGTTTTTCAACACTAACACAAGTGCGAAAAGTGTTTTTTCCACACTAATACAAGTGCAAAAGTGGTTTCCTGCACCAACACAAGTGCGAAAAGTGGTTTTTCAACACTAACACAAGTGCAAAAAGTGGTTTTTCAACACTAACACAAGTGCGAAAAGTGGTTTTTCCACACTAATACAAGTGCAAAAGTGATTTCCTGCACCAACACAAGTGCGAAAAGTGGTTTTTCAACACTAACACAAGTGCGAAAAGTGTTTTTTCCACACTAATACAAGTGCAAAAGTGGTTTCCTGCACCAACACAAGTGCAAAAAGTGGTTTTTCAACACTAACACAAGTGCAAAAAGTGGTTTTTCAACACTAACACAAGTGCGAAAAGTGGTTTTTCAACACTAACACAAGTGCGAAAAGTGGTTTTTCAACACTAAAACAAGTGCAAAAAGTGGTTTTTCAACACTATCACAAGTGCAAAAAGTGTTTTTTCCACACTAATACAAGTGCAAAAGTGGTTTCCTGCACCAACACAAGTGCGAAAAGTGGTTTTTCAACACTAACACAAGTGCAAAAAGTGGTTTTTCAACACTAACACAAGTGCGAAAAGTGGTTTTTCCACACTAATACAAGTGCAAAAGTGATTTCCTGCACCAACACAAGTGCGAAAAGTGGTTTTTCAACACTAACACAAGTGCGAAAAGTGTTTTTTCCACACTAATACAAGTGCAAAAGTGGTTTCCTGCACCAACACAAGTGCAAAAAGTGGTTTTTCAACACTAACACAAGTGCAAAAAGTGGTTTTTCAACACTAACACAAGTGCGAAAAGTGGTTTTTCAACACTAACACAAGTGCGAAAAGTGGTTTTTCAACACTAATACAAGTGCAAAAGTGGTTTCCTGCACCAACACAAGTGCGAAAGGTGGTTTTTCACCACTAACACAAGTGCGAAAAGTGGTTTTTCAACACTATCACAAGTGCAAAAAGTGTTTTTTCCACACTAATACAAGTGCAAAAGTGGTTTCCTGCACCAACACAAGTGCGAAAAGTGGTTTTTCAACACTAACACAATTGCGAAAAGTGGTTTGTCAACACTAACACAAGTGCGAAAAGTGTTTTTTCCACATTAATACAAGTGCAAAAGTGGTTTCCTGCACCAACACAAGTGCGAAAAGTGGTTTTTCAACACTAAAACAAGTGCAAAAAGTGGTTTTTCAACACTATCACAAGTGCAAAAAGTGTTTTTTCCACACTAATACAAGTGCAAAAGTGGTTTCCTGCACCAACACAAGTGCGAAAAGTGGTTTTTCAACACTAACACAAGTGCAAAAAGTGGTTTTTCAACACTAACACAAGTGCGAAAAGTGGTTTTTCCACACTAATACAAGTGCAAAAGTGATTTCCTGCACCAACACAAGTGCGAAAAGTGGTTTTTCAACACTAACACAAGTGCGAAAAGTGTTTTTTCCACACTAATACAAGTGCAAAAGTGGTTTCCTGCACCAACACAAGTGCAAAAAGTGGTTTTTCAACACTAACACAAGTGCAAAAAGTGGTTTTTCAACACTAACACAAGTGCGAAAAGTGGTTTTTCAACACTAACACAAGTGCGAAAAGTGGTTTTTCAACACTAATACAAGTGCAAAAGTGGTTTCCTGCACCAACACAAGTGCGAAAGGTGGTTTTTCACCACTAACACAAGTGCGAAAAGTGGTTTTTCAACACTATCACAAGTGCAAAAAGTGTTTTTTCCACACTAATACAAGTGCAAAAGTGGTTTCCTGCACCAACACAAGTGCGAAAAGTGGTTTTTCAACACTAACACAATTGCGAAAAGTGGTTTGTCAACACTAACACAAGTGCGAAAAGTGTTTTTTCCACACTAATACAAGTGCAAAAGTGGTTTCCTGCACCAACACAAGTGCGAAAAGTGGTTTTTCAACACTAACACAAGTGCAAAAAGTGGTTTTTCAACACTAACACAAGTGCGAAAAGTGGTTTTTCAACACTAATACAAGTGCGAAAAGTGGTTTTTCCACACTAATACAAGTGCAAAAGTGGTTTCCTGCACCAACACAAGAGCGAAAAGTGGTTTTTCAACACTAACACTAGTGCGAAAAGTGGTTTTTCAACACTATCATAAGTGCAAAAAGTGTTTTTTCCACACTAATACAAGTGCAAAAGTGGTTTCCTGCACCAACACAAGTGCGAAAAGTGGGTTTTCAACACTAACACAAGTGCGAACAGTGGTTTTTCAACACTAACACAAGTGCGAAAAGTGGTTTTCCCACACGAATACAAGTGCAAAAGTGGTTTCCTGCACCAACACAAGTGCGAAAAGTGGTTTTTCAACACTAACACAAGTGCGAAAAGTGGTTTTGCCACACTATCACAAGTGCAAAAAGTGTTTTTTCCACACTAATACAAGTGCAAAAGTGGTTTCCTGCACCAACACAAGTGCGAAAAGTGGTTTTTCAACACTAACACAAGTGCGAAAAGTGGTTTTTCAACACTAACACAAGTGCGAAAAGTGTTTTTTCCACAATAATACAAGTGCAAAAGTGGTTTCCTGCACCAACACAAGTGCGAAAAGTGGTTTTTCAACACTAACACAAGTGCGAAAAGTGGGTTTTCAACACTATCACAAGTGCAAAAAGTGTTTTTTCCACACTAATACAAGTGCAAAAGTGGTTTCTTGCACCAACACAAGTGTGAAAAGTGGTTTTTCAACACTAACACAAGTGCGAAAAGTGGTTTTTCAACACTAACACAAGTGCAAAAAGTGGTTTTTCCACACTAATACAAGTGCAAAAGTGGTTTCCTGCACCAACACAAGTGTGAAAAGTGGTTTTTCAACACTAACACAAGTGCGAAAAGTGGTTTTTCAACACTAACACAAGTGCGAAAAGTGTTTTTTCCACACTAATACAAGTGCAAAAGTGGTTTCCTGCACCAACACAAGTGCGAAAAGTGGTTTTTCAACACTAACACAAGTGCGAAAAGTGGTTTTTCAACACTAACACAAGTGCGAAAAGTGGTTTTTCAACACTAACACAAGTGCGAAAAGTGGATTTTCAACACTAACACAAGTGCGAAAAGTGGTTTTTCCACACTAATACAAGTGCAAAAGTGGTTTCCTGCACCAACACAAGTGCGAAAAGTGGTTTTTCAACACTAACACAATTGCTAAAAGTTGTTTTTCAACACTATCACAAGTGCAAAAAGTGTTTTTTCCACACTAATACAAGTGCAAAAGTGGTTTCCTGCACCAACACAAGTGCGAAAAGTGGTTTTTCAACACTAACACAAGTGCGAAAAGTGGTTTTTCAATATTAACACAAGTGCGAAAAGTGGTTTTTCAACACTAACACAAGTGCGAAAAGTGTTTTTTCCACACTAATACAAGTGCAAAAGTGGTTTCCTGCACCAACACAAGTACGAAAAGTGGTTTTTCAACACTAACACAAGTGCGAAAAGTGGTTTTTCAACACTATCACAAGTGCGAAAAGTGTTTTTTCCACACTAATACAAGTGCAAAAGTGGTTTCCTGCACCAACACAAGTGCGAAAAGTGGTTTTTCAACACTAACACAAGTGCGAAAAGTGGTTTTTCAACACTAACACAAGTGCGAAAAGTGGTTTTTCCACACTAATACAAGTGCAAAAGTGGTTTCCTGCACCAACACAAGTGCGAAAAGTGGTTTTTCAACACTAACACAATTGCGAAAAGTGGTTTTTCAACACTAACACAAGTGCGAAAAGTGTTTTTTCAACACTAATACAAGTGCAAAAGTGGTTTCCTGCACCAACACAAGTGCGAAAAGTGGTTTTTCAACACTAACACAAGTGCGAAAAGTGGTTTTTCAACACTAACACAAGTGCGAAAAGTGTTTTTTCCACACTAATACAAGTGCAAAAGTGGTTTCCTGCACCAACACAAGTGCGAAAAGTGGTTTTTCAACACTAACACAAGTGCGAAAAGTGGTTTTTCAACACTATCATAAGTGCAAAAAGTGTTTTTCCACACTAATACAAGTGCAAAAGTGGTTTCCTGCACCAACACAAGTGTGAAAAGTGGTTTTTCAACACTAACACAAGTGCGAAAAGTGGTTTTTCAACACTAACACGAGTGCGAAAAGTGGTTTTTCCACACTAATACAAGTGCAAAAGTGGTTTCCTGCACCAACACAAGTGTGAAAAGTGGTTTTTCAACACTAACACAAGTGCGAAAAGTGGTTTTTAAACACTAACACAAGTGCGGAAAGTGTTTTTTCCACACTAATACAAGTGCAAAAGTGGTTTCCTGCACCAACACAAGTGCGAAAAGTGGTTTTTCAACACTAACACAAGTGCGAAAAGTGGTTTTTCAACACTAACACAAGTGCGAAAAGTGGTTTTTCAACACTATCACAAGTGCAAAAAGTGTTTTTTCCACACTAATACAAGTGCAAAAGTGGTTTCCTGCACGAACACAAGTGCGAAAAGTGTTTTTTCCACACTAATACAAGTGCAAAAGTCGTTTCCTGCACCAACACAAGTGCGAAAAGTGGTTTTTCAACACTAACACAAGTGCGAAAAGTGGTTTTTCAACACTATCACAAGTGCAAAAAGTGTTTTTTCCACACTAATACAAGTGCAAAAGTGGTTTCCTGCACCAACACAAGTGCGAAAAGTGGTTTTTCAACACTAACACAAGTGCGAAAAGTGGTTTTTCAACACTAACACAAGTGCGAAAAGTGGATTTTCAACACTAACACAAGTGCGAAAAGTGGTTTTTCCACACTAATACAAGTGCAAAAGTGGTTTCCTGCACCAACACAAGTGCGAAAAGTGGTTTTTCAACACTAACAAAATTGCTAAAAGTGGTTTTTCAACACTATCACAAGTGCAAAAAGTGTTTTTTCCACACTAATACAAGTGCAAAAGTGGTTTCCTGCACCAACACAAGTGCGAAAAGTGGTTTTTCAACACTAACACAAGTGCGAAAAGTGGTTTTTCAACACTAACACAAGTGCGAAAAGTGGTTTTTCAACACTAACACAAGTGCGAAAAGTGTTTTTTCCACATTAATACAAGTGCAAAAGTGGTTTCCTGCACCAACACAAGTGCGAAAAGTGGTTTTTCAACACTAAAACAAGTGCAAAAAGTGGTTTTTCAACACTATCACAAGTGCAAAAAGTGTTTTTTCCACACTAATACAAGTGCAAAAGTGGTTTCCTGCACCAACACAAGTGCGAAAAGTGGTTTTTCAACACTAACACAAGTGCGAAAAGTGGTTTTTCAACACTAACACAAGTGCGAAAAGTGGTTTTTCCACACTAATACAAGTGCAAAAGTGATTTCCTGCACCAACACAAGTGCGAAAAGTGGTTTTTCAACACTAACACAAGTGCGAAAAGTGTTTTTTCAACACTAACACAAGTGCGAAAAGTGTTTTTTCCACACTAATACAAGTGCAAAAGTGGTTTCCTGCACCAACACAAGTGCGAAAAGTGGTTTTTCAACACTAACACAAGTGTGAAAAGTGGTTTCTCAACACTATCACAAGTGCAAAAAGTGTTTTTTCCACACTAATACAAGTGCAAAAGTGGTTTCCTGCACCAACACAAGTGCGAAAAGTGGTTTTTCAACACTAACACAAGTGCGAAAAGTGGTTTTTCAACACTATCAAAAGTGCAAAAAGTGTTTTTTCCACACTAATACAAGTGCAAAAGTGGTTTCCTGCACCAAGACAAGTGCGAAAAGTGGTTTTTCAACACTAACACAAGTGCGAAAAGTGGTTTTTCAACACTAACACAAGTGCGAAAAGTGGTTTTTCAACACTAAAACAAGTGCGAAAAGTGGTTTTTCCACACTAATACAAGTGCAAAAGTGGTTTCCTGCACCAACACAAGTGCGAAAAGTGGTTTTTCAACACTAACACAAGTGCGAAAAGTGGTTTTTCCACACTATCACAAGTGCAAAAAGTGTTTTTTCCACACTAATACAAGTGCAAAAGTGGTTTCCTGCACCAACACAAGTGCGAAAAGTGGTTTTTCAACACTAACACAAGTGCGAAAAGTGGTTTTTCAACACTAACACAAGTGCGAAAAGTGTTTTTTCCACACTAATACAAGTGCAAAAGTGGTTTCCTGCACCAACACAAGTGCGAAAAGTGGTTTTTCAACACTAACACAAGTGCGAAAAGTGGTTTTTCAACACTATCATAAGTGCAAAAAGTGTTTTTCCACACTAATACAAGTGCAAAAGTGGTTTCCTGCACCAACACAAGTGTGAAAAGTGGTTTTTCAACACTAACACAAGTGCGAAAAGTGGTTTTTCAACACTAACACAAGTGCGAAAAGTGGTTTTTCCACACTAATACAAGTGCAAAAGTGGTTTCCTGCACCAACACAAGTGTGAAAAGTGGTTTTTCAACACTAACACAAGTGCGAAAAGTGGTTTTTAAACACTAACACAAGTGCGGAAAGTGTTTTTTCCACACTAATACAAGTGCAAAAGTGGTTTCCTGCACCAACACAAGTGCGAAAAGTGTTTTTTCCACATTAATACAAGTGCAAAAGTGGTTTCCTGCACCAACACAAGTGTGAAAAGTGGTTTTTCAACACTAACACAAGTGCGAAAAGTGGTTTTTCAACACTAACACAAGTGCGAAAAGTGGTTTTTCCACACTAATACAAGTGCAAAAGTGGTTTCCTGCACCAACACAAGTGTGAAAAGTGGTTTTTCAACACTAACACAAGTGCGAAAAGTGGTTTTTAAACACTAACACAAGTGCGAAAAGTGTTTTTTCCACACTAATACAAGTGCAAAAGTGGTTTCCTGCACCAACACAAGTGCGAAAAGTGGTTTTTCAACACTAACACAAGTGCGAAAAGTGGTTTTTCAACACTAACACAAGTGCGAAAAGTGGTTTTTCAACACTAACACAAGTGCGAAAAGTGGATTTTCAACACTAACACAAGTGCGAAAAGTGGTTTTTCCACACTAATACAAGTGCAAAAGTGGTTTCCTGCACCAACACAAGTGCGAAAAGTGGTTTTTCAACACTAACAAAATTGCTAAAAGTGGTTTTTCAACACTAACACAAGTGCAAAAAGTGTTTTTTCCACACTAATACAAGTGCAAAAGTGGTTTCCTGCACCAACACAAGTGCGAAAAGTGGTTTTTCAACACTAACACAAGTGCGAAAAGTGGTTTTTCAACACTAACACAAGTGCGAAAAGTGGTTTTTCCACATTAATACAAGTGCAAAAGTGGTTTCCTGCACCAACACAAGTGCGAAAAGTGGTTTTTCAACACTAAAACAAGTGCAAAAAGTGGTTTTTCAACACTATCACAAGTGCAAAAAGTGTTTTTTCCACACTAATACAAGTGCAAAAGTGGTTTCCTGCACCAACACAAGTGCGAAAAGTGGTTTTTCAACACTAACACAAGTGCAAAAAGTGGTTTTTCAACACTAACACAAGTGCGAAAAGTGGTTTTTCCACACTAATACAAGTGCAAAAGTGATTTCCTGCACCAACACAAGTGCGAAAAGTGGTTTTTCAACACTAACACAAGTGCGAAAAGTGTTTTTTCCACACTAATACAAGTGCAAAAGTGGTTTCCTGCACCAACACAAGTGCAAAAAGTGGTTTTTCAACACTAACACAAGTGCAAAAAGTGGTTTTTCAACACTAACACAAGTGCGAAAAGTGGTTTTTCAACACTAACACAAGTGCGAAAAGTGGTTTTTCAACACTAAAACAAGTGCAAAAAGTGGTTTTTCAACACTATCACAAGTGCAAAAAGTGTTTTTTCCACACTAATACAAGTGCAAAAGTGGTTTCCTGCACCAACACAAGTGCGAAAAGTGGTTTTTCAACACTAACACAAGTGCAAAAAGTGGTTTTTCAACACTAACACAAGTGCGAAAAGTGGTTTTTCCACACTAATACAAGTGCAAAAGTGATTTCCTGCACCAACACAAGTGCGAAAAGTGGTTTTTCAACACTAACACAAGTGCGAAAAGTGTTTTTTCCACACTAATACAAGTGCAAAAGTGGTTTCCTGCACCAACACAAGTGCAAAAAGTGGTTTTTCAACACTAACACAAGTGCAAAAAGTGGTTTTTCAACACTAACACAAGTGCGAAAAGTGGTTTTTCAACACTAACACAAGTGCGAAAAGTGGTTTTTCAACACTAATACAAGTGCAAAAGTGGTTTCCTGCACCAACACAAGTGCGAAAGGTGGTTTTTCACCACTAACACAAGTGCGAAAAGTGGTTTTTCAACACTATCACAAGTGCAAAAAGTGTTTTTTCCACACTAATACAAGTGCAAAAGTGGTTTCCTGCACCAACACAAGTGCGAAAAGTGGTTTTTCAACACTAACACAATTGCGAAAAGTGGTTTGTCAACACTAACACAAGTGCGAAAAGTGTTTTTTCCACATTAATACAAGTGCAAAAGTGGTTTCCTGCACCAACACAAGTGCGAAAAGTGGTTTTTCAACACTAAAACAAGTGCAAAAAGTGGTTTTTCAACACTATCACAAGTGCAAAAAGTGTTTTTTCCACACTAATACAAGTGCAAAAGTGGTTTCCTGCACCAACACAAGTGCGAAAAGTGGTTTTTCAACACTAACACAAGTGCAAAAAGTGGTTTTTCAACACTAACACAAGTGCGAAAAGTGGTTTTTCCACACTAATACAAGTGCAAAAGTGATTTCCTGCACCAACACAAGTGCGAAAAGTGGTTTTTCAACACTAACACAAGTGCGAAAAGTGTTTTTTCCACACTAATACAAGTGCAAAAGTGGTTTCCTGCACCAACACAAGTGCAAAAAGTGGTTTTTCAACACTAACACAAGTGCAAAAAGTGGTTTTTCAACACTAACACAAGTGCGAAAAGTGGTTTTTCAACACTAACACAAGTGCGAAAAGTGGTTTTTCAACACTAATACAAGTGCAAAAGTGGTTTCCTGCACCAACACAAGTGCGAAAGGTGGTTTTTCACCACTAACACAAGTGCGAAAAGTGGTTTTTCAACACTATCACAAGTGCAAAAAGTGTTTTTTCCACACTAATACAAGTGCAAAAGTGGTTTCCTGCACCAACACAAGTGCGAAAAGTGGTTTTTCAACACTAACACAATTGCGAAAAGTGGTTTGTCAACACTAACACAAGTGCGAAAAGTGTTTTTTCCACACTAATACAAGTGCAAAAGTGGTTTCCTGCACCAACACAAGTGCGAAAAGTGGTTTTTCAACACTAACACAAGTGCAAAAAGTGGTTTTTCAACACTAACACAAGTGCGAAAAGTGGTTTTTCAACACTAATACAAGTGCGAAAAGTGGTTTTTCCACACTAATACAAGTGCAAAAGTGGTTTCCTGCACCAACACAAGAGCGAAAAGTGGTTTTTCAACACTAACACTAGTGCGAAAAGTGGTTTTTCAACACTATCATAAGTGCAAAAAGTGTTTTTTCCACACTAATACAAGTGCAAAAGTGGTTTCCTGCACCAACACAAGTGCGAAAAGTGGGTTTTCAACACTAACACAAGTGCGAACAGTGGTTTTTCAACACTAACACAAGTGCGAAAAGTGGTTTTCCCACACGAATACAAGTGCAAAAGTGGTTTCCTGCACCAACACAAGTGCGAAAAGTGGTTTTTCAACACTAACACAAGTGCGAAAAGTGGTTTTGCCACACTATCACAAGTGCAAAAAGTGTTTTTTCCACACTAATACAAGTGCAAAAGTGGTTTCCTGCACCAACACAAGTGCGAAAAGTGGTTTTTCAACACTAACACAAGTGCGAAAAGTGGTTTTTCAACACTAACACAAGTGCGAAAAGTGTTTTTTCCACAATAATACAAGTGCAAAAGTGGTTTCCTGCACCAACACAAGTGCGAAAAGTGGTTTTTCAACACTAACACAAGTGCGAAAAGTGGGTTTTCAACACTATCACAAGTGCAAAAAGTGTTTTTTCCACACTAATACAAGTGCAAAAGTGGTTTCTTGCACCAACACAAGTGTGAAAAGTGGTTTTTCAACACTAACACAAGTGCGAAAAGTGGTTTTTCAACACTAACACAAGTGCAAAAAGTGGTTTTTCCACACTAATACAAGTGCAAAAGTGGTTTCCTGCACCAACACAAGTGTGAAAAGTGGTTTTTCAACACTAACACAAGTGCGAAAAGTGGTTTTTCAACACTAACACAAGTGCGAAAAGTGTTTTTTCCACACTAATACAAGTGCAAAAGTGGTTTCCTGCACCAACACAAGTGCGAAAAGTGGTTTTTCAACACTAACACAAGTGCGAAAAGTGGTTTTTCAACACTAACACAAGTGCGAAAAGTGGTTTTTCAACACTAACACAAGTGCGAAAAGTGGATTTTCAACACTAACACAAGTGCGAAAAGTGGTTTTTCCACACTAATACAAGTGCAAAAGTGGTTTCCTGCACCAACACAAGTGCGAAAAGTGGTTTTTCAACACTAACACAATTGCTAAAAGTTGTTTTTCAACACTATCACAAGTGCAAAAAGTGTTTTTTCCACACTAATACAAGTGCAAAAGTGGTTTCCTGCACCAACACAAGTGCGAAAAGTGGTTTTTCAACACTAACACAAGTGCGAAAAGTGGTTTTTCAATATTAACACAAGTGCGAAAAGTGGTTTTTCAACACTAACACAAGTGCGAAAAGTGTTTTTTCCACACTAATACAAGTGCAAAAGTGGTTTCCTGCACCAACACAAGTACGAAAAGTGGTTTTTCAACACTAACACAAGTGCGAAAAGTGGTTTTTCAACACTATCACAAGTGCGAAAAGTGTTTTTTCCACACTAATACAAGTGCAAAAGTGGTTTCCTGCACCAACACAAGTGCGAAAAGTGGTTTTTCAACACTAACACAAGTGCGAAAAGTGGTTTTTCAACACTAACACAAGTGCGAAAAGTGGTTTTTCCACACTAATACAAGTGCAAAAGTGGTTTCCTGCACCAACACAAGTGCGAAAAGTGGTTTTTCAACACTAACACAATTGCGAAAAGTGGTTTTTCAACACTAACACAAGTGCGAAAAGTGTTTTTTCAACACTAATACAAGTGCAAAAGTGGTTTCCTGCACCAACACAAGTGCGAAAAGTGGTTTTTCAACACTAACACAAGTGCGAAAAGTGGTTTTTCAACACTAACACAAGTGCGAAAAGTGTTTTTTCCACACTAATACAAGTGCAAAAGTGGTTTCCTGCACCAACACAAGTGCGAAAAGTGGTTTTTCAACACTAACACAAGTGCGAAAAGTGGTTTTTCAACACTATCATAAGTGCAAAAAGTGTTTTTCCACACTAATACAAGTGCAAAAGTGGTTTCCTGCACCAACACAAGTGTGAAAAGTGGTTTTTCAACACTAACACAAGTGCGAAAAGTGGTTTTTCAACACTAACACGAGTGCGAAAAGTGGTTTTTCCACACTAATACAAGTGCAAAAGTGGTTTCCTGCACCAACACAAGTGTGAAAAGTGGTTTTTCAACACTAACACAAGTGCGAAAAGTGGTTTTTAAACACTAACACAAGTGCGGAAAGTGTTTTTTCCACACTAATACAAGTGCAAAAGTGGTTTCCTGCACCAACACAAGTGCGAAAAGTGGTTTTTCAACACTAACACAAGTGCGAAAAGTGGTTTTTCAACACTAACACAAGTGCGAAAAGTGGTTTTTCAACACTATCACAAGTGCAAAAAGTGTTTTTTCCACACTAATACAAGTGCAAAAGTGGTTTCCTGCACGAACACAAGTGCGAAAAGTGTTTTTTCCACACTAATACAAGTGCAAAAGTCGTTTCCTGCACCAACACAAGTGCGAAAAGTGGTTTTTCAACACTAACACAAGTGCGAAAAGTGGTTTTTCAACACTATCACAAGTGCAAAAAGTGTTTTTTCCACACTAATACAAGTGCAAAAGTGGTTTCCTGCACCAACACAAGTGCGAAAAGTGGTTTTTCAACACTAACACAAGTGCGAAAAGTGGTTTTTCAACACTAACACAAGTGCGAAAAGTGGATTTTCAACACTAACACAAGTGCGAAAAGTGGTTTTTCCACACTAATACAAGTGCAAAAGTGGTTTCCTGCACCAACACAAGTGCGAAAAGTGGTTTTTCAACACTAACAAAATTGCTAAAAGTGGTTTTTCAACACTATCACAAGTGCAAAAAGTGTTTTTTCCACACTAATACAAGTGCAAAAGTGGTTTCCTGCACCAACACAAGTGCGAAAAGTGGTTTTTCAACACTAACACAAGTGCGAAAAGTGGTTTTTCAACACTAACACAAGTGCGAAAAGTGGTTTTTCAACACTAACACAAGTGCGAAAAGTGTTTTTTCCACATTAATACAAGTGCAAAAGTGGTTTCCTGCACCAACACAAGTGCGAAAAGTGGTTTTTCAACACTAAAACACGTGCAAAAAGTGGTTTTTCAACACTATCACAAGTGCAAAAAGTGTTTTTTCCACACTAATACAAGTGCAAAAGTGGTTTCCTGCACCAACACAAGTGCGAAAAGTGGTTTTTCAACACTAACACAAGTGCGAAAAGTGGTTTTTCAACACTAACACAAGTGCGAAAAGTGGTTTTTCCACACTAATACAAGTGCAAAAGTGATTTCCTGCACCAACACAAGTGCGAAAAGTGGTTTTTCAACACTAACACAAGTGCGAAAAGTGTTTTTTCAACACTAACACAAGTGCGAAAAGTGTTTTTTCCACACTAATACAAGTGCAAAAGTGGTTTCCTGCACCAACACAAGTGCGAAAAGTGGTTTTTCAACACTAACACAAGTGTGAAAAGTGGTTTCTCAACACTATCACAAGTGCAAAAAGTGTTTTTTCCACACTAATACAAGTGCAAAAGTGGTTTCCTGCACCAACACAAGTGCGAAAAGTGGTTTTTCAACACTAACACAAGTGCGAAAAGTGGATTTTCAACACTAACACAAGTGCGAAAAGTGGTTTTTCCACACTAATACAAGTGCAAAAGTGGTTTCCTGCACCAACACAAGTGCGAAAAGTGGTTTTTCAACACTAACAAAATTGCTAAAAGTGGTTTTTCAACACTATCACAAGTGCAAAAAGTGTTTTTTCCACACTAATACAAGTGCAAAAGTGGTTTCCTGCACCAACACAAGTGCGAAAAGTGGTTTTTCAACACTAACACAAGTGCGAAAAGTGGTTTTTCAACACTAACACAAGTGCGAAAAGTGGTTTTTCAACACTAACACAAGTGCGAAAAGTGTTTTTTCCACATTAATACAAGTGCAAAAGTGGTTTCCTGCACCAACACAAGTGCGAAAAGTGGTTTTTCAACACTAAAACAAGTGCAAAAAGTGGTTTTTCAACACTATCACAAGTGCAAAAAGTGTTTTTTCCACACTAATACAAGTGCAAAAGTGGTTTCCTGCACCAACACAAGTGCGAAAAGTGGTTTTTCAACACTAACACAAGTGCGAAAAGTGGTTTTTCAACACTATCATAAGTGCAAAAAGTGTTTTTCCACACTAATACAAGTGCAAAAGTGGTTTCCTGCACCAACACAAGTGTGAAAAGTGGTTTTTCAACACTAACACAAGTGCGAAAAGTGGTTTTTCAACACTAACACGAGTGCGAAAAGTGGTTTTTCCACACTAATACAAGTGCAAAAGTGGTTTCCTGCACCAACACAAGTGTGAAAAGTGGTTTTTCAACACTAACACAAGTGCGAAAAGTGGTTTTTAAACACTAACACAAGTGCGGAAAGTGTTTTTTCCACACTAATACAAGTGCAAAAGTGGTTTCCTGCACCAACACAAGTGCGAAAAGTGGTTTTTCAACACTAACACAAGTGCGAAAAGTGGTTTTTCAACACTAACACAAGTGCGAAAAGTGGTTTTTCAACACTATCACAAGTGCAAAAAGTGTTTTTTCCACACTAATACAAGTGCAAAAGTGGTTTCCTGCACCAACACAAGTGCGAAAAGTGTTTTTTCCACACTAATACAAGTGCAAAAGTCGTTTCCTGCACCAACACAAGTGCGAAAAGTGGTTTTTCAACACTAACACAAGTGCGAAAAGTGGTTTTTCAACACTATCACAAGTGCAAAAAGTGTTTTTTCCACACTAATACAAGTGCAAAAGTGGTTTCCTGCACCAACACAAGTGCGAAAAGTGGTTTTTCAACACTAACACAAGTGCGAAAAGTGGTTTTTCAACACTAACACAAGTGCGAAAAGTGGATTTTCAACACTAACACAAGTGCGAAAAGTGGTTTTTCCACACTAATACAAGTGCAAAAGTGGTTTCCTGCACCAACACAAGTGCGAAAAGTGGTTTTTCAACACTAACAAAATTGCTAAAAGTGGTTTTTCAACACTATCACAAGTGCAAAAAGTGTTTTTTCCACACTAATACAAGTGCAAAAGTGGTTTCCTGCACCAACACAAGTGCGAAAAGTGGTTTTTCAACACTAACACAAGTGCGAAAAGTGGTTTTTCAACACTAACACAAGTGCGAAAAGTGGTTTTTCAACACTAACACAAGTGCGAAAAGTGTTTTTTCCACATTAATACAAGTGCAAAAGTGGTTTCCTGCACCAACACAAGTGCGAAAAGTGGTTTTTCAACACTAAAACAAGTGCAAAAAGTGGTTTTTCAACACTATCACAAGTGCAAAAAGTGTTTTTTCCACACTAATACAAGTGCAAAAGTGGTTTCCTGCACCAACACAAGTGCGAAAAGTGGTTTTTCAACACTAACACAGGTGCGAAAAGTGGTTTTTCAACACTAACACAAGTGCGAAAAGTGGTTTTTCCACACTAATACAAGTGCAAAAGTGATTTCCTGCACCAACACAAGTGCGAAAAGTGGTTTTTCAACACTAACACAAGTGCGAAAAGTGGTTTTTCAACACTAACACAAGTGCGAAAAGTGTTTTTTCCACACTAATACAAGTGCAAAAGTGGTTTCCTGCACCAACACAAGTGCGAAAAGTGGTTTTTCAACACTAACACAAGTGTGAAAAGTGGTTTCTCAACACTATCACAAGTGCAAAAAGTGTTTTTTCCACACTAATACAAGTGCAAAAGTGGTTTCCTGCACCAACACAAGTGCGAAAAGTGGTTTTTCAACACTAACACAAGTGCGAAAAGTGGATTTTCAACACTAACACAAGTGCGAAAAGTGGTTTTTCCACACTAATACAAGTGCAAAAGTGGTTTCCTGCACCAACACAAGTGCGAAAAGTGGTTTTTCAACACTAACAAAATTGCTAAAAGTGGTTTTTCAACACTATCACAAGTGCAAAAAGTGTTTTTTCCACACTAATACAAGTGCAAAAGTGGTTTCCTGCACCAACACAAGTGCGAAAAGTGGTTTTTCAACACTAACACAAGTGCGAAAAGTGGTTTTTCAACACTAACACAAGTGCGAAAAGTGGTTTTTCAACACTAACACAAGTGCGAAAAGTGTTTTTTCCACATTAATACAAGTGCAAAAGTGGTTTCCTGCACCAACACAAGTGCGAAAAGTGGTTTTTCAACACTAAAACAAGTGCAAAAAGTGGTTTTTCAACACTATCACAAGTGCAAAAAGTGTTTTTTCCACACTAATACAAGTGCAAAAGTGGTTTCCTGCACCAACACAAGTGCGAAAAGTGGTTTTTCAACACTAACACAAGTGCGAAAAGTGGTTTTTCAACACTAACACAAGTGCGAAAAGTGGTTTTTCCACACTAATACAAGTGCAAAAGTGATTTCCTGCACCAACACAAGTGCGAAAAGTGGTTTTTCAACACTAACACAAGTGCGAAAAGTGGTTTTTCAACACTAACACAAGTGCGAAAAGTGTTTTTTCCACACTAATACAAGTGCAAAAGTGGTTTCCTGCACCAACACAAGTGCGAAAAGTGGTTTTTCAACACTAACACAAGTGTGAAAAGTGGTTTCTCAACACTATCACAAGTGCAAAAAGTGTTTTTTCCACACTAATACAAGTGCAAAAGTGGTTTCCTGCACCAACACAAGTGCGAAAAGTGTTTTTTCCACACTAATACAAGTGCAAAAGTGGTTTCCTGCACCAACACAAGTGCGAAAAGTGGTTTTTCAACACTAACACAAGTGCGAAAAGTGGTTTTTCAACACTATCACAAGTGCAAAAAGTGTTTTTTCCACACTAATACAAGTGCAAAAGTGGTTTCCTGCACCAACACAAGTGCGAAAAGTGGTTTTTCAACACTAACACAAGTGCGAAAAGTGGTTTTTCAACACTAACACAAGTGCGAAAAGTGGATTTTCAACACTAACACAAGTGCGAAAAGTGGTTTTTCCACACTAATACAAGTGCAAACGTGGTTTCCTGCACCAACACAAGTGCGAAAAGTGGTTTTTCAACACTAACAAAATTGCTAAAAGTGGTTTTTCAACACTATCACAAGTGCAAAAAGTGTTTTTTCCACACTAATACAAGTGCAAAAGTGGTTTCCTGCACCAACACAAGTGCGAAAAGTGGTTTTTCAACACTAACACAAGTGCGAAAAGTGGTTTTTCAACACTAACACAAATGCGAAAAGTGTTTTTTCAACACTAACACAAGTGCGAAAAGTGTTTTTTCCACATTAATACAAGTGCAAAAGTGGTTTCCTGCACCAACACAAGTGCGAAAAGTGGTTTTTCAACACTAAAACAAGTGCAAAAAGTGGTTTTTCAACACTATCACAAGTGCAAAAAGTGTTTTTTCCACACTAATACAAGTGCAAAAGTGGTTTCCTGCACCAACACAAGTGCGAAAAGTGGTTTTTCAACACTAACACAAGTGGGAAAAGTGGTTTTTCAACACTATCACAAGTGCAAAAAGTGTTTTTTCCACACTAATACAAGTGCAAAAGTGGTTTCCTGCACCAACACAAGTGCGAAAAGTGGTTTTTCAACACTAACACAAGTGCAAAAAGTGGTTTTTCAACACTAACACAAGTGCGAAAAGTGGTTTTTCAACACTATCACAAGTGCAAAAAGTGTTTTTTCCACACTAATACAAGTGCAAAAGTGGTTTCCTGCACCAACACAAGTGCGAAAAGTGGTTTTTCAACACTAACACAAGTGCGAAAAGTGGTTTTTCAACACTAACACAAGTGCGAAAAGTGGTTTTTCCACACTAATACAAGTGCAAAAGTGATTTCCTGCACCAACACAAGTGCGAAAAGTGGTTTTTCAACACTAACACAAGTGCGAAAAGTGGTTTTTCAACACTAACACAAGTGCGAAAAGTGTTTTTTCCACACTAATACAAGTGCAAAAGTGGTTTCCTGCACCAACACAAGTGCGAAAAGTGGTTTTTCACCACTAACACAAGTGCGAAAAGTGGTTTTTCAACACTATCACAAGTGCAAAAAGTGTTTTTTCCACACTAATACAAGTGCAAAAGTGGTTTCCTGCACCAACACAAGTGCGAAAAGTGGTTTTTCAACACTAACACAAGTGCGAAAAGTGGTTTTTCAACACTAACACAAGTGCGAAAAGTGTTTTTTCCACACTAACACAAGTGCAAAAAGTGGTTTTTCAACACTAACACAAGTGCGAAAAGTGGTTTTTCAACACTAATACAAGTGCAAAAAGTGTTTTTTCCACACTAATACAAGTGCAAAAGTGGTTTCCTGCACCAACACAAGAGCGAAAAGTGGTTTTTCAACACTAACACAAGTGCGAAAAGTGGTTTTTCAACACTATCACAAGTGCAAAAAGTGTTTTTTCCACACTAATACAAGTGCAAAAGTGGTTTCCTGCACCAAGACAAGTGCGAAAAGTGGTTTTTCAACACTAACACAAGTGCGAAAAGTGGTTTTTCAACACTAACACAAGTGCGAAAAGTGGTTTTTCAACACTAACACAAGTGCGAAAAGTGGTTTTTCCACACTAATACAAGTGCAAAAGTGGTTTCCTGCACCAACACAAGTGCGAAAAGTGGTTTTTCAACACTAACACAAGTGCGAAAAGTGGTTTTTCCACACTATCACAAGTGCAAAAAGTGTTTTTTCCACACTAATACAAGTGCAAAAGTGGTTTCCTGCACCAACACAAGTGCGAAAAGTGGTTTTTCAACACTAACACAAGTGCGAAAAGTGGTTTTTCAACACTAACACAAGTGCGAAAAGTGTTTTTTCCACACTAATACAAGTGCAAAAGTGGTTTCCTGCACCAACACAAGTGCGAAAAGTGGTTTTTCAACACTAACACAAGTGCGAAAAGTGGTTTTTCAACACTATCATAAGTGCAAAAAGTGTTTTTCCACACTAATACAAGTGCAAAAGTGGTTTCCTGCACCAACACAAGTGTGAAAAGTGGTTTTTTAACACTAACACAAGTGCGAAAAGTGGTTTTTCAACACTAACACAAGTGCGAAAAGTGGTTTTTCCACACTAATACAAGTGCAAAAGTGGTTTCCTGCACCAACACAAGTGTGAAAAGTGGTTTTTCAACACTAACACAAGTGCGAAAAGTGGTTTTTAAACACTAACACAAGTGCGGAAAGTGTTTTTTCCACACTAATACAAGTGCAAAAGTGGTTTCCTGCACCAACACAAGTGCGAAAAGTGGTTTTTCAACACTAACACAAGTGCGAAAAGTGGTTTTTCAACACTAACACAAGTGCGAAAAGTGGTTTTTCAACACTATAACAAGTGCAAAAAGTGTTTTTTCCACACTAATACAAGTGCAAAAGTGGTTTCCTGCACCAAGACAAGTGCGAAAAGTGGTTTTTCAACACTAACACAAGTGCGAAAAGTGGTTTTTCAACACTAACACAAGTGCGAAAAGTGGTTTTTCCACACTAATACAAGTGCAAAAGTGGTTTCCTGCACCAACACAAGTGCGAAAAGTGGTTTTTCAACACTAACACAAGTGCGAAAAGTGGTTTTTCCACACTATCACAAGTGCAAAAAGTGTTTTTTCCACACTAATACAAGTGCAAAAGTGGTTTCCTGCACCAACACAAGTGCGAAAAGTGGTTTTTCAACACTAACACAAGTGCGAAAAGTGGTTTTTCAACACTAACACAAGTGCGAAAAGTGTTTTTTCCACACTAATACAAGTGCAAAAGTGGTTTTCCTGCACCAACACAAGTGCGAAAAGTGGTTTTTCAACACTAACACAAGTGCAAAAAGTGGTTTTTCAACACTAACACAGGTGCGAAAAGTGGTTTTTCAACACTAATACAAGTGCGAAAAGTGGTTTTTCCACACTAATACAAGTGCAAAAGTGGTTTCCTGCACCAACACAAGCGCGAAAAGTGGTTTTTCAACACTAACACAAGTGCGAAAAGTGGTTTTTCAACACTATCACAAGTGCAAAAAGTGTTTTTTCCACACTAATACAAGTGCAAAAGTGGTTTCCTGCACCAAGACAAGTGCGAAAAGTGGTTTTTCAACACTAACACAAGTGCGAAAAGTGGTTTTTCAACACTAACACAAGTGCGAAAAGTGGTTTTTCAACACTAAAACAAGTGCGAAAAGTGGTTTTTCCACACTAATACAAGTGCAAAAGTGGTTTCCTGCACCAACACAAGTGCGAAAAGTGGTTTTTCAACACTAACACAAGTGCGAAAAGTGGTTTTTCCACACTATCACAAGTGCAAAAAGTGTTTTTTCCACACTAATACAAGTGCAAAAGTGGTTTCCTGCACCAACACAAGTGCGAAAAGTGGTTTTTCAACACTAACACAAGTGCGAAAAGTGGTTTTTCAACACTAACACAAGTGCGAAAAGTGTTTTTTCCACACTAATACAAGTTCAAAAGTGGTTTCCTGCACCAACACAAGTGCGAAAAGTGGTTTTTCAACACTAACACAAGTGCGAAAAGTGATTTTTCAACACTATCATAAGTGCAAAAAGTGTTTTTCCACACTAATACAAGTGCAAAAGTGGTTTCCTGCACCAACACAAGTGTGAAAAGTGGTTTTTCAACACTAACACAAGTGCGAAAAGTGGTTTTTAAACACTAACACAAGTGCGGAAAGTGTTTTTTCCACACTAATACAAGTGCAAAAGTGGTTTCCTGCACCAACACAAGTGCGAAAAGTGGTTTTTCAACACTAACACAAGTGCGAAAAGTGGTTTTTCAACACTAACACAAGTGCGAAAAGTGGTTTTTCAACACTAACACAAGTGCGAAAAGTGTTTTTTCCACACTAACACAAGTGCAAAAAGTGGTTTTTCAACACTAACACAAGTGCGAAAAGTGGTTTTTCAACACTAATACAAGTGCGAAAAGTGTTTTTTCCACACTAATACAAGTGCAAAAGTGGTTTCCTGCACCAACACAAGTGCGAAAATTGGTTTTTCAACACTAACACAAGTGCGAAAAGTGGTTTTTCAACACTATCACAAGTGCAAAAAGTGTTTTTTCCACACTAATACAAGTGCAAAAGTGGTTTCCTGCACCAAGACAAGTGCGAAAAGTGGTTTTTCAACACTAACACAAGTGCGAAAAGTGGTTTTTCAACACTAACACAAGTGCGAAAAGTGGTTTTTCAACACTAACACAAGTGCGAAAAGTGGTTTTTCCACACTAATACAAGTGCAAAAGTGGTTTCCTGCACCAACACAAGTGCGAAAAGTGGTTTTTCAACACTAACACAAGTGCGAAAAGTGGTTTTTCCACACTATCACAAGTGCAAAAAGTGTTTTTTCCACACTAATACAAGTGCAAAAGTGGTTTCCTGCACCAACACAAGTGCGAAAAGTGGTTTTTCAACACTAACACAAGTGCGAAAAGTGGTTTTTCAACACTAACACAAGTGCGAAAAGTGTTTTTTCCACACTAATACAAGTGCAAAAGTGGTTTCCTGCACCAACACAAGTGCGAAAAGTGGTTTTTCAACACTAACACAAGTGCGAAAAGTGGTTTTTCAACACTATCATAAGTGCAAAAAGTGTTTTTCCACACTAATACAAGTGCAAAAGTGGTTTCCTGCACCAACACAAGTGTGAAAAGTGGTTTTTCAACACTAACACAAGTGCGAAAAGTGGTTTTTCAACACTAACACAAGTGCGAAAAGTGGTTTTTCCACACTAATACAAGTGCAAAAGTGGTTTCCTGCACCAACACAAGTGTGAAAAGTGGTTTTTCAACACTAATACAAGTGCGAAAAGTGTTTTTTAAACACTAACACAAGTGCGGAAAGTGTTTTTTCCACACTAATACAAGTGCAAAAGTGGTTTCCTGCACCAACACAAGTGCGAAAAGTGGTTTTTCAACACTAACACAAGTGCGAAAAGTGGTTTTTCAACACTAACACAAGTGCGAAAAGTGGTTTTTCAACACTATAACAAGTGCAAAAAGTGTTTTTTCCACACTAATACAAGTGCAAAAGTGGTTTCCTGCACCAAGACAAGTGCGAAAAGTGGTTTTTCAACACTAACACAAGTGCGAAAAGTGGTTTTTCCACACTAATACAAGTGCAAAAGTGGTTTCCTGCACCAACACAAGTGCGAAAAGTGGTTTTTCAACACTAACACAAGTGCGAAAAGTGGTTTTTCCACACTATCACAAGTGCAAAAAGTGTTTTTTCCACACTAATACAAGTGCAAAAGTGGTTTCCTGCACCAACACAAGTGCGAAAAGTGGTTTTTCAACACTAACACAAGTGCGAAAAGTGGTTTTTCAACACTAACACAAGTGCGAAAAGTGGTTTTTCAACACTAATACAAGTGCGAAAAGTGGATTTTCCACACTAATACAAGTGCAAAAGTGGTTTCCTGCACCAACACAAGAGCGAAAAGTGGTTTTTCAACACTAACACAAGTGCGAAAAGTGGTTTTTCAACACTATCAAAAGTGCGAAAAGTGGTTTTTCCACACTAATACAAGTGCAAAAGTGGTTTCCTGCACAAACACAAGTGCGAAAAGTGGTTTTTCAACACTAACACAAGTGCGAAAAGTGGTTTTTCAACACTATCATAAGTGCAAAAAGTGTTTTTCCACACTAATACAAGTGCAAAAGTGGTTTCCTGCACCAACACAAGTGTGAAAAGTGGTTTTTCAACACTAACACAAGTGCGAAAAGTGGTTTTTCAACACTAACACAAGTGCGAAAAGTGTTTTTTCCACACTAATACAAGTGCAAAAGTGGTTTTCCTGCACCAACACAAGTGCGAAAAGTGGTTTTTCAACACTAACACAAGTGCAAAAAGTGGTTTTTCAACACTAACACAAGTGCGAAAAGTGGTTTTTCAACACTAATACAAGTGCGAAAAGTGGTTTTTCCACACTAATACAAGTGCAAAAGTGGTTTCCTGCACCAACACAAGAGCGAAAAGTGGTTTTTCAACACTAACACAAGTGCGAAAAGTGGTTTTTCAACACTATCAAAACTGCAAAAAGTGTTTTTTCCACACTAATACAAGTGCAAAAGTGGTTTCCTGCACCAACACAAGTGCGAAAAGTGGTTTTTCAACACTAACACAAGTGCGAAAAGTGGTTTTTCAACACTAACACAAGTGCGAAAAGTGTTTTTTCCACACTAATACAAGTGCAAAAGTGGTTTCCTGCACCAACACAAGTGCGAAAAGTGGTTTTTCAACACTAACACAAGTGCGAAAAGTGATTTTTCAACACTATCATAAGTGCAAAAAGTGTTTTTCCACACTAATACAAGTGCAAAAGTGGTTTCCTGCACCAACACAAGTGTGAAAAGTGGTTTTTCAACACTAACACAAGTGCGAAAAGTGGTTTTTAAACACTAACACAAGTGCGGAAAGTGTTTTTTCCACACTAATACATGTGCAAAAGTGGTTTCCTGCACCAACACAAGTGCGAAAAGTGGTTTTTCAACACTAACACAAGTGCGAAAAGTGGTTTTTCAACACTAACACAAGTGCGAAAAGTGGTTTTTCAACACTAACACAAGTGCGAAAAGTGTTTTTTCCACACTAACACAAGTGCAAAAAGTGGTTTTTCAACACTAACACAAGTGCGAAAAGTGGTTTTTCAACACTAATACAAGTGCGAAAAGTGTTTTTTCCACACTAATACAAGTGCAAAAGTGGTTTCCTGCACCAACACAAGAGCGAAAAGTGGTTTTTCAACACTAACACAAGTGCGAAAAGTGGTTTTTCAACACTATCACAAGTGCAAAAAGTGTTTTTTCCACACTAATACAAGTGCAAAAGTGGTTTCCTGCACCAAGACAAGTGCGAAAAGTGGTTTTTCAACACTAACACAAGTGCGAAAAGTGGTTTTTCAACACTAACACAAGTGCGAAAAGTGGTTTTTCAACACTAACACAAGTGCGAAAAGTGTTTTTTCCACACTAATACAAGTGCAAAAGTGGTTTCCTGCACCAACACAAGTGCGAAAAGTGGTTTTTCAACACTAACACAAGTGCGAAAAGTGGTTTTTCAACACTATCATAAGTGCAAAAAGTGTTTTTCCACACTAATACAAGTGCAAAAGTGGTTTCCTGCACCAACACAAGTGTGAAAAGTGGTTTTTCAACACTAACACAAGTGCGAAAAGTGGTTTTTCAACACTAACACAAGTGCGAAAAGTGGTTTTTCCACACTAATACAAGTGCAAAAGTGGTTTCCTGCACCAACACAAGTGCGAAAAGTGGTTTTTCAACACTAACACAAGTGCGAAAAGTGGTTTTTCAACACTAACACAAGTGCGAAAAGTGGTTTTTCAACACTATAACAAGTGCAAAAAGTGTTTTTTCCACACTAATACAAGTGCAAAAGTGGTTTCCTGCACCAAGACAAGTGCGAAAAGTGGTTTTTCAACACTAACACAAGTGCGAAAAGTGGTTTTTCCACACTAATACAAGTGCAAAAGTGGTTTCCTGCACCAACACAAGTGCGAAAAGTGGTTTTTCAACACTAACACAAGTGCGAAAAGTGGTTTTTCCACACTATCACAAGTGCAAAAAGTGTTTTTTCCACACTAATACAAGTGCAAAAGTGGTTTCCTGCACCAACACAAGTGCGAAAAGTGGTTTTTCAACACTAACACAAGTGCGAAAAGTGGTTTTTCCACACTAATACAAGTGCAAAAGTGGTTTCCTGCACCAACACAAGTGCGAAAAGTGGTTTTTCAACACTAACACAAGTGCGAAAAGTGGTTTTTCCACACTATCACAAGTGCAAAAAGTGTTTTTTCCACACTAATACAAGTGCAAAAGTGGTTTCCTGCACCAACACAAGTGCGAAAAGTGGTTTTTCAACACTAACACAAGTGCGAAAAGTGGTTTTTCAACACTAATACAAGTGCAAAAGTGGTTTCCTGCACCAACACAAGTGTGAAAAGTGGTTTTTCAACACTAACACAAGTGCGAAAAGTGGTTTTTCAACACTAACACAAGTGCGAAAAGTGGTTTTTCCACACTAATACAAGTGCAAAAGTGGTTTCCTGCACCAGCACAAGTGCGAAAAGTGTTTTTTCCACATTAATACAAGTGCAAAAGTGGTTTCCTGCACCAACACAAGTGTGAAAAGTGGTTTTTCAACACTAACACAAGTGCGAAAAGTGGTTTTTAAACACTAACACAAGTGCGGAAAGTGTTTTTTCCACACTAATACAAGTGCAAAAGTGGTTTCCTGCACCAACACAAGTGCGAAAAGTGTTTTTTCCACATTAATACAAGTGCAAAAGTGGTTTCCTGCACCAACACAAGTGTGAAAAGTGGTTTTTCAACACTAACACAAGTGCGAAAAGTGGTTTTTCAACACTAACACAAGTGCGAAAAGTGGTTTTTCCACACTAATACAAGTGCAAAAGTGGTTTCCTGCACCAACACAAGTGTGAAAAGTGGTTTTTCAACACTAACACAAGTGCGAAAAGTGGTTTTTAAACACTAACACAAGTGCGAAAAGTGTTTTTTCCACACTAATACAAGTGCAAAAGTGGTTTCCTGCACCAACACAAGTGCGAAAAGTGGTTTTTCAACACTAACACAAGTGCGAAAAGTGGTTTTTCAACACTAACACAAGTGCGAAAAGTGGTTTTTCAACACTAACACAAGTGCGAAAAGTGGATTTTCAACACTAACACAAGTGCGAAAAGTGGTTTTTCCACACTAATACAAGTGCAAAAGTGGTTTCCTGCACCAACACAAGTGCGAAAAGTGGTTTTTCAACACTAACAAAATTGCTAAAAGTGGTTTTTCAACACTAACACAAGTGCAAAAAGTGTTTTTTCCACACTAATACAAGTGCAAAAGTGGTTTCCTGCACCAACACAAGTGCGAAAAGTGGTTTTTCAACACTAACACAAGTGCGAAAAGTGGTTTTTCAACACTAACACAAGTGCGAAAAGTGGTTTTTCAACACTAACACAAGTGCGAAAAGTGTTTTTTCCACATTAATACAAGTGCAAAAGTGGTTTCCTGCACCAACACAAGTGCGAAAAGTGGTTTTTCAACACTAAAACAAGTGCAAAAAGTGGTTTTTCAACACTATCACAAGTGCAAAAAGTGTTTTTTCCACACTAATACAAGTGCAAAAGTGGTTTCCTGCACCAACACAAGTGCGAAAAGTGGTTTTTCAACACTAACACAAGTGCAAAAAGTGGTTTTTCAACACTAACACAAGTGCGAAAAGTGGTTTTTCCACACTAATACAAGTGCAAAAGTGATTTCCTGCACCAACACAAGTGCGAAAAGTGGTTTTTCAACACTAACACAAGTGCGAAAAGTGTTTTTTCCACACTAATACAAGTGCAAAAGTGGTTTCCTGCACCAACACAAGTGCAAAAAGTGGTTTTTCAACACTAACACAAGTGCAAAAAGTGGTTTTTCAACACTAACACAAGTGCGAAAAGTGGTTTTTCAACACTAACACAAGTGCGAAAAGTGGTTTTTCAACACTAATACAAGTGCAAAAGTGGTTTCCTGCACCAACACAAGTGCGAAAGGTGGTTTTTCACCACTAACACAAGTGCGAAAAGTGGTTTTTCAACACTATCACAAGTGCAAAAAGTGTTTTTTCCACACTAATACAAGTGCAAAAGTGGTTTCCTGCACCAACACGAGTGCGAAAAGTGGTTTTTCAACACTAACACAATTGCGAAAAGTGGTTTGTCAACACTAACACAAGTGCGAAAAGTGTTTTTTCCACATTAATACAAGTGCAAAAGTGGTTTCCTGCACCAACACAAGTGCGAAAAGTGGTTTTTCAACACTAAAACAAGTGCAAAAAGTGGTTTTTCAACACTATCACAAGTGCAAAAAGTGTTTTTTCCACACTAATACAAGTGCAAAAGTGGTTTCCTGCACCAACACAAGTGCGAAAAGTGGTTTTTCAACACTAACACAAGTGCAAAAAGTGGTTTTTCAACACTAACACAAGTGCGAAAAGTGGTTTTTCCACACTAATACAAGTGCAAAAGTGATTTCCTGCACCAACACAAGTGCGAAAAGTGGTTTTTCAACACTAACACAAGTGCGAAAAGTGTTTTTTCCACACTAATACAAGTGCAAAAGTGGTTTCCTGCACCAACACAAGTGCAAAAAGTGGTTTTTCAACACTAACACAAGTGCAAAAAGTGGTTTTTCAACACTAACACAAGTGCGAAAAGTGGTTTTTCAACACTAACACAAGTGCGAAAAGTGGTTTTTCAACACTAATACAAGTGCAAAAGTGGTTTCCTGCACCAACACAAGTGCGAAAGGTGGTTTTTCACCACTAACACAAGTGCGAAAAGTGGTTTTTCAACACTATCACAAGTGCAAAAAGTGTTTTTTCCACACTAATACAAGTGCAAAAGTGGTTTCCTGCACCAACACAAGTGCGAAAAGTGGTTTTTCAACACTAACACAATTGCGAAAAGTGGTTTGTCAACACTAACACAAGTGCGAAAAGTGTTTTTTCCACACTAATACAAGTGCAAAAGTGGTTTCCTGCACCAACACAAGTGCGAAAAGTGGTTTTTCAACACTAACACAAGTGCAAAAAGTGGTTTTTCAACACTAACACAAGTGCGAAAAGTGGTTTTTCAACACTAATACAAGTGCGAAAAGTGGTTTTTCCACACTAATACAAGTGCAAAAGTGGTTTCCTGCACCAACACAAGAGCGAAAAGTGGTTTTTCAACACTAACACTAGTGCGAAAAGTGGTTTTTCAACACTATCATAAGTGCAAAAAGTGTTTTTTCCACACTAATACAAGTGCAAAAGTGGTTTCCTGCACCAACACAAGTGCGAAAAGTGGGTTTTCAACACTAACACAAGTGCGAACAGTGGTTTTTCAACACTAACACAAGTGCGAAAAGTGGTTTTCCCACACGAATACAAGTGCAAAAGTGGTTTCCTGCACCAACACAAGTGCGAAAAGTGGTTTTTCAACACTAACACAAGTGCGAAAAGTGGTTTTGCCACACTATCACAAGTGCAAAAAGTGTTTTTTCCACACTAATACAAGTGCAAAAGTGGTTTCCTGCACCAACACAAGTGCGAAAAGTGGTTTTTCAACACTAACACAAGTGCGAAAAGTGGTTTTTCAACACTAACACAAGTGCGAAAAGTGTTTTTTCCACAATAATACAAGTGCAAAAGTGGTTTCCTGCACCAACACAAGTGCGAAAAGTGGTTTTTCAACACTAACACAAGTGCGAAAAGTGGGTTTTCAACACTATCACAAGTGCAAAAAGTGTTTTTTCCACACTAATACAAGTGCAAAAGTGGTTTCCTGCACCAACACAAGTGCAAAAAGTGGTTTTTCAACACTAACACAAGTGCAAAAAGTGGTTTTTCAACACTAACACAAGTGCGAAAAGTGGTTTTTCAACACTAACACAAGTGCGAAAAGTGGTTTTTCAACACTAATACAAGTGCAAAAGTGGTTTCCTGCACCAACACAAGTGCGAAAGGTGGTTTTTCACCACTAACACAAGTGCGAAAAGTGGTTTTTCAACACTATCACAAGTGCAAAAAGTGTTTTTTCCACACTAATACAAGTGCAAAAGTGGTTTCCTGCACCAACACAAGTGCGAAAAGTGGTTTTTCAACACTAACACAATTGCGAAAAGTGGTTTGTCAACACTAACACAAGTGCGAAAAGTGTTTTTTCCACATTAATACAAGTGCAAAAGTGGTTTCCTGCACCAACACAAGTGCGAAAAGTGGTTTTTCAACACTAAAACAAGTGCAAAAAGTGGTTTTTCAACACTATCACAAGTGCAAAAAGTGTTTTTTCCACACTAATACAAGTGCAAAAGTGGTTTCCTGCACCAACACAAGTGCGAAAAGTGGTTTTTCAACACTAACACAAGTGCAAAAAGTGGTTTTTCAACACTAACACAAGTGCGAAAAGTGGTTTTTCCACACTAATACAAGTGCAAAAGTGATTTCCTGCACCAACACAAGTGCGAAAAGTGGTTTTTCAACACTAACACAAGTGCGAAAAGTGTTTTTTCCACACTAATACAAGTGCAAAAGTGGTTTCCTGCACCAACACAAGTGCAAAAAGTGGTTTTTCAACACTAACACAAGTGCAAAAAGTGGTTTTTCAACACTAACACAAGTGCGAAAAGTGGTTTTTCAACACTAACACAAGTGCGAAAAGTGGTTTTTCAACACTAATACAAGTGCAAAAGTGGTTTCCTGCACCAACACAAGTGCGAAAGGTGGTTTTTCACCACTAACACAAGTGCGAAAAGTGGTTTTTCAACACTATCACAAGTGCAAAAAGTGTTTTTTCCACACTAATACAAGTGCAAAAGTGGTTTCCTGCACCAACACAAGTGCGAAAAGTGGTTTTTCAACACTAACACAATTGCGAAAAGTGGTTTGTCAACACTAACACAAGTGCGAAAAGTGTTTTTTCCACACTAATACAAGTGCAAAAGTGGTTTCCTGCACCAACACAAGTGCGAAAAGTGGTTTTTCAACACTAACACAAGTGCAAAAAGTGGTTTTTCAACACTAACACAAGTGCGAACAGTGGTTTTTCAACACTAATACAAGTGCGAAAAGTGGTTTTTCCACACTAATACAAGTGCAAAAGTGGTTTCCTGCACCAACACAAGAGCGAAAAGTGGTTTTTCAACACTAACACTAGTGCGAAAAGTGGTTTTTCAACACTATCATAAGTGCAAAAAGTGTTTTTTCCACACTAATACAAGTGCAAAAGTGGTTTCCTGCACCAACACAAGTGCGAAAAGTGGGTTTTCAACACTAACACAAGTGCGAACAGTGGTTTTTCAACACTAACACAAGTGCGAAAAGTGGTTTTCCCACACGAATACAAGTGCAAAAGTGGTTTCCTGCACCAACACAAGTGCGAAAAGTGGTTTTTCAACACTAACACAAGTGCGAAAAGTGGTTTTGCCACACTATCACAAGTGCAAAAAGTGTTTTTTCCACACTAATACAAGTGCAAAAGTGGTTTCCTGCACCAACACAAGTGCGAAAAGTGGTTTTTCAACACTAACACAAGTGCGAAAAGTGGTTTTTCAACACTAACACAAGTGCGAAAAGTGTTTTTTCCACAATAATACAAGTGCAAAAGTGGTTTCCTGCACCAACACAAGTGCGAAAAGTGGTTTTTCAACACTAACACAAGTGCGAAAAGTGGGTTTTCAACACTATCACAAGTGCAAAAAGTGTTTTTTCCACACTAATACAAGTGCAAAAGTGGTTTCCTGCACCAACACAAGTGCAAAAAGTGGTTTTTCAACACTAACACAAGTGCAAAAAGTGGTTTTTCAACACTAACACAAGTGCGAAAAGTGGTTTTTCAACACTAACACAAGTGCGAAAAGTGGTTTTTCAACACTAATACAAGTGCAAAAGTGGTTTCCTGCACCAACACAAGTGCGAAAGGTGGTTTTTCACCACTAACACAAGTGCGAAAAGTGGTTTTTCAACACTATCACAAGTGCAAAAAGTGTTTTTTCCACACTAATACAAGTGCAAAAGTGGTTTCCTGCACCAACACAAGTGCGAAAAGTGGTTTTTCAACACTAACACAATTGCGAAAAGTGGTTTGTCAACACTAACACAAGTGCGAAAAGTGTTTTTTCCACATTAATACAAGTGCAAAAGTGGTTTCCTGCACCAACACAAGTGCGAAAAGTGGTTTTTCAACACTAAAACAAGTGCAAAAAGTGGTTTTTCAACACTATCACAAGTGCAAAAAGTGTTTTTTCCACACTAATACAAGTGCAAAAGTGGTTTCCTGCACCAACACAAGTGCGAAAAGTGGTTTTTCAACACTAACACAAGTGCAAAAAGTGGTTTTTCAACACTAACACAAGTGCGAAAAGTGGTTTTTCCACACTAATACAAGTGCAAAAGTGATTTCCTGCACCAACACAAGTGCGAAAAGTGGTTTTTCAACACTAACACAAGTGCGAAAAGTGTTTTTTCCACACTAATACAAGTGCAAAAGTGGTTTCCTGCACCAACACAAGTGCAAAAAGTGGTTTTTCAACACTAACACAAGTGCAAAAAGTGGTTTTTCAACACTAACACAAGTGCGAAAAGTGGTTTTTCAACACTAACACAAGTGCGAAAAGTGGTTTTTCAACACTAATACAAGTGCAAAAGTGGTTTCCTGCACCAACACAAGTGCGAAAGGTGGTTTTTCACCACTAACACAAGTGCGAAAAGTGGTTTTTCAACACTATCACAAGTGCAAAAAGTGTTTTTTCCACACTAATACAAGTGCAAAAGTGGTTTCCTGCACCAACACAAGTGCGAAAAGTGGTTTTTCAACACTAACACAATTGCGAAAAGTGGTTTGTCAACACTAACACAAGTGCGAAAAGTGTTTTTTCCACACTAATACAAGTGCAAAAGTGGTTTCCTGCACCAACACAAGTGCGAAAAGTGGTTTTTCAACACTAACACAAGTGCAAAAAGTGGTTTTTCAACACTAACACAAGTGCGAAAAGTGGTTTTTCAACACTAATACAAGTGCGAAAAGTGGTTTTTCCACACTAATACAAGTGCAAAAGTGGTTTCCTGCACCAACACAAGAGCGAAAAGTGGTTTTTCAACACTAACACTAGTGCGAAAAGTGGTTTTTCAACACTATCATAAGTGCAAAAAGTGTTTTTTCCACACTAATACAAGTGCAAAAGTGGTTTCCTGCACCAACACAAGTGCGAAAAGTGGGTTTTCAACACTAACACAAGTGCGAACAGTGGTTTTTCAACACTAACACAAGTGCGAAAAGTGGTTTTCCCACACGAATACAAGTGCAAAAGTGGTTTCCTGCACCAACACAAGTGCGAAAAGTGGTTTTTCAACACTAACACAAGTGCGAAAAGTGGTTTTGCCACACTATCACAAGTGCAAAAAGTGTTTTTTCCACACTAATACAAGTGCAAAAGTGGTTTCCTGCACCAACACAAGTGCGAAAAGTGGTTTTTCAACACTAACACAAGTGCGAAAAGTGGTTTTTCAACACTAACACAAGTGCGAAAAGTGTTTTTTCCACAATAATACAAGTGCAAAAGTGGTTTCCTGCACCAACACAAGTGCGAAAAGTGGTTTTTCAACACTAACACAAGTGCGAAAAGTGGGTTTTCAACACTATCACAAGTGCAAAAAGTGTTTTTTCCACACTAATACAAGTGCAAAAGTGGTTTCTTGCACCAACACAAGTGTGAAAAGTGGTTTTTCAACACTAACACAAGTGCGAAAAGTGGTTTTTCAACACTAACACAAGTGCAAAAAGTGGTTTTTCCACACTAATACAAGTGCAAAAGTGGTTTCCTGCACCAACACAAGTGTGAAAAGTGGTTTTTCAACACTAACACAAGTGCGAAAAGTGGTTTTTCAACACTAACACAAGTGCGAAAAGTGTTTTTTCCACACTAATACAAGTGCAAAAGTGGTTTCCTGCACCAACACAAGTGCGAAAAGTGGTTTTTCAACACTAACACAAGTGCGAAAAGTGGTTTTTCAACACTAACACAAGTGCGAAAAGTGGTTTTTCAACACTAACACAAGTGCGAAAAGTGGATTTTCAACACTAACACAAGTGCGAAAAGTGGTTTTTCCACACTAATACAAGTGCAAAAGTGGTTTCCTGCACCAACACAAGTGCGAAAAGTGGTTTTTCAACACTAACACAATTGCTAAAAGTTGTTTTTCAACACTATCACAAGTGCAAAAAGTGTTTTTTCCACACTAATACAAGTGCAAAAGTGGTTTCCTGCACCAACACAAGTGCGAAAAGTGGTTTTTCAACACTAACACAAGTGCGAAAAGTGGTTTTTCAATATTAACACAAGTGCGAAAAGTGGTTTTTCAACACTAACACAAGTGCGAAAAGTGTTTTTTCCACACTAATACAAGTGCAAAAGTGGTTTCCTGCACCAACACAAGTACGAAAAGTGGTTTTTCAACACTAACACAAGTGCGAAAAGTGGTTTTTCAACACTATCACAAGTGCGAAAAGTGTTTTTTCCACACTAATACAAGTGCAAAAGTGGTTTCCTGCACCAACACAAGTGCGAAAAGTAGTTTTTCAACACTAACACAAGTGCGAAAAGTGGTTTTTCAACACTAACACAAGTGCGAAAAGTGGTTTTTCCACACTAATACAAGTGCAAAAGTGGTTTCCTGCACCAACACAAGTGCAAAAAGTGGTTTTTCAACACTAACACAATTGCGAAAAGTGGTTTTTCAACACTAACACAAGTGCGAAAAGTGTTTTTTCAACACTAATACAAGTGCAAAAGTGGTTTCCTGCACCAACACAAGTGCGAAAAGTGGTTTTTCAACACTAACACAAGTGCGAAAAGTGGTTTTTCAACACTAACACAAGTGCGAAAAGTGTTTTTTCCACACTAATACAAGTGCAAAAGTGGTTTCCTGCACCAACACAAGTGCGAAAAGTGGTTTTTCAACACTAACACAAGTGCGAAAAGTGGTTTTTCAACACTATCATAAGTGCAAAAAGTGTTTTTCCACACTAATACAAGTGCAAAAGTGGTTTCCTGCACCAACACAAGTGTGAAAAGTGGTTTTTCAACACTAACACAAGTGCGAAAAGTGGTTTTTCAACACTAACACGAGTGCGAAAAGTGGTTTTTCCACACTAATACAAGTGCAAAAGTGGTTTCCTGCACCAACACAAGTGTGAAAAGTGGTTTTTCAACACTAACACAAGTGCGAAAAGTGGTTTTTAAACACTAACACAAGTGCGGAAAGTGTTTTTTCCACACTAATACAAGTGCAAAAGTGGTTTCCTGCACCAACACAAGTGCGAAAAGTGGTTTTTCAACACTAACACAAGTGCGAAAAGTGGTTTTTCAACACTAACACAAGTGCGAAAAGTGGTTTTTCAACACTATCACAAGTGCAAAAAGTGTTTTTTCCACACTAATACAAGTGCAAAAGTGGTTTCCTGCACCAACACAAGTGCGAAAAGTGTTTTTTCCACACTAATACAAGTGCAAAAGTCGTTTCCTGCACCAACACAAGTGCGAAAAGTGGTTTTTCAACACTAACACAAGTGCGAAAAGTGGTTTTTCAACACTATCACAAGTGCAAAAAGTGTTTTTTCCACACTAATACAAGTGCAAAAGTGGTTTCCTGCACCAACACAAGTGCGAAAAGTGGTTTTTCAACACTAACACAAGTGCGAAAAGTGGTTTTTCAACACTAACACAAGTGCGAAAAGTGGATTTTCAACACTAACACAAGTGCGAAAAGTGGTTTTTCCACACTAATACAAGTGCAAAAGTGGTTTCCTGCACCAACACAAGTGCGAAAAGTGGTTTTTCAACACTAACAAAATTGCTAAAAGTGGTTTTTCAACACTATCACAAGTGCAAAAAGTGTTTTTTCCACACTAATACAAGTGCAAAAGTGGTTTCCTGCACCAACACAAGTGCGAAAAGTGGTTTTTCAACACTAACACAAGTGCGAAAAGTGGTTTTTCAACACTAACACAAGTGCGAAAAGTGGTTTTTCAACACTAACACAAGTGCGAAAAGTGTTTTTTCCACATTAATACAAGTGCAAAAGTGGTTTCCTGCACCAACACAAGTGCGAAAAGTGGTTTTTCAACACTAAAACAAGTGCAAAAAGTGGTTTTTCAACACTATCACAAGTGCAAAAAGTGTTTTTTCCACACTAATACAAGTGCAAAAGTGGTTTCCTGCACCAACACAAGTGCGAAAAGTGGTTTTTCAACACTAACACAAGTGCGAAAAGTGGTTTTTCAACACTAACACAAGTGCGAAAAGTGGTTTTTCCACACTAATACAAGTGCAAAAGTGATTTCCTGCACCAACACAAGTGCGAAAAGTGGTTTTTCAACACTAACACAAGTGCGAAAAGTGGTTTTTCAACACTAACACAAGTGCGAAAAGTGTTTTTTCCACACTAATACAAGTGCAAAAGTGGTTTCCTGCACCAACACAAGTGCGAAAAGTGGTTTTTCAACACTAACACAAGTGTGAAAAGTGGTTTCTCAACACTATCACAAGTGCAAAAAGTGTTTTTTCCACACTAATACAAGTGCAAAAGTGGTTTCCTGCACCAACACAAGTGCGAAAAGTGGTTTTTCAACACTAACACAAGTGCGAAAAGTGGATTTTCAACACTAACACAAGTGCGAAAAGTGGTTTTTCCACACTAATACAAGTGCAAAAGTGGTTTCCTGCACCAACACAAGTGCGAAAAGTGGTTTTTCAACACTAACAAAATTGCTAAAAGTGGTTTTTCAACACTATCACAAGTGCAAAAAGTGTTTTTTCCACACTAATACAAGTGCAAAAGTGGTTTCCTGCACCAACACAAGTGCGAAAAGTGGTTTTTCAACACTAACACAAGTGCGAAAAGTGGTTTTTCAACACTAACACAAGTGCGAAAAGTGGTTTTTCAACACTAACACAAGTGCGAAAAGTGTTTTTTCCACATTAATACAAGTGCAAAAGTGGTTTCCTGCACCAACACAAGTGCGAAAAGTGGTTTTTCAACACTAAAACAAGTGCAAAAAGTGGTTTTTCAACACTATCACAAGTGCAAAAAGTGTTTTTTCCACACTAATACAAGTGCAAAAGTGGTTTCCTGCACCAACACAAGTGCGAAAAGTGGTTTTTCAACACTAACACAAGTGCGAAAAGTGGTTTTTCAACACTATCATAAGTGCAAAAAGTGTTTTTCCACACTAATACAAGTGCAAAAGTGGTTTCCTGCACCAACACAAGTGTGAAAAGTGGTTTTTCAACACTAACACAAGTGCGAAAAGTGGTTTTTCAACACTAACACGAGTGCGAAAAGTGGTTTTTCCACACTAATACAAGTGCAAAAGTGGTTTCCTGCACCAACACAAGTGTGAAAAGTGGTTTTTCAACACTAACACAAGTGCGAAAAGTGGTTTTTAAACACTAACACAAGTGCGGAAAGTGTTTTTTCCACACTAATACAAGTGCAAAAGTGGTTTCCTGCACCAACACAAGTGCGAAAAGTGGTTTTTCAACACTAACACAAGTGCGAAAAGTGGTTTTTCAACACTAACACAAGTGCGAAAAGTGGTTTTTCAACACTATCACAAGTGCAAAAAGTGTTTTTTCCACACTAATACAAGTGCAAAAGTGGTTTCCTGCACCAACACAAGTGCGAAAAGTGTTTTTTCCACACTAATACAAGTGCAAAAGTCGTTTCCTGCACCAACACAAGTGCGAAAAGTGGTTTTTCAACACTAACACAAGTGCGAAAAGTGGTTTTTCAACACTATCACAAGTGCAAAAAGTGTTTTTTCCACACTAATACAAGTGCAAAAGTGGTTTCCTGCACCAACACAAGTGCGAAAAGTGGTTTTTCAACACTAACACAAGTGCGAAAAGTGGTTTTTCAACACTAACACAAGTGCGAAAAGTGGATTTTCAACACTAACACAAGTGCGAAAAGTGGTTTTTCCACACTAATACAAGTGCAAAAGTGGTTTCCTGCACCAACACAAGTGCGAAAAGTGGTTTTTCAACACTAACAAAATTGCTAAAAGTGGTTTTTCAACACTATCACAAGTGCAAAAAGTGTTTTTTCCACACTAATACAAGTGCAAAAGTGGTTTCCTGCACCAACACAAGTGCGAAAAGTGGTTTTTCAACACTAACACAAGTGCGAAAAGTGGTTTTTCAACACTAACACAAGTGCGAAAAGTGGTTTTTCAACACTAACACAAGTGCGAAAAGTGTTTTTTCCACATTAATACAAGTGCAAAAGTGGTTTCCTGCACCAACACAAGTGCGAAAAGTGGTTTTTCAACACTAAAACAAGTGCAAAAAGTGGTTTTTCAACACTATCACAAGTGCAAAAAGTGTTTTTTCCACACTAATACAAGTGCAAAAGTGGTTTCCTGCACCAACACAAGTGCGAAAAGTGGTTTTTCAACACTAACACAAGTGCGAAAAGTGGTTTTTCAACACTAACACAAGTGCGAAAAGTGGTTTTTCCACACTAATACAAGTGCAAAAGTGATTTCCTGCACCAACACAAGTGCGAAAAGTGGTTTTTCAACACTAACACAAGTGCGAAAAGTGGTTTTTCAACACTAACACAAGTGCGAAAAGTGTTTTTTCCACACTAATACAAGTGCAAAAGTGGTTTCCTGCACCAACACAAGTGCGAAAAGTGGTTTTTCAACACTAACACAAGTGTGAAAAGTGGTTTCTCAACACTATCACAAGTGCAAAAAGTGTTTTTTCCACACTAATACAAGTGCAAAAGTGGTTTCCTGCACCAACACAAGTGCGAAAAGTGGTTTTTCAACACTAACACAAGTGCGAAAAGTGGATTTTCAACACTAACACAAGTGCGAAAAGTGGTTTTTCCACACTAATACAAGTGCAAAAGTGGTTTCCTGCACCAACACAAGTGCGAAAAGTGGTTTTTCAACACTAACAAAATTGCTAAAAGTGGTTTTTCAACACTATCACAAGTGCAAAAAGTGTTTTTTCCACACTAATACAAGTGCAAAAGTGGTTTCCTGCACCAACACAAGTGCGAAAAGTGGTTTTTCAACACTAACACAAGTGCGAAAAGTGGTTTTTCAACACTAACACAAGTGCGAAAAGTGTTTTTTCCACACTAATACAAGTGCAAAAGTGGTTTCCTGCACAAACACAAGTGCGAAAAGTGGTTTTTCAACACTAACACAAGTGCGAAAAGTGGTTTTTCAACACTATCATAAGTGCAAAAAGTGTTTTTCCACACTAATACAAGTGCAAAAGTGGTTTCCTGCACCAACACAAGTGTGAAAAGTGGTTTTTCAACACTAACACAAGTGCGAAAAGTGGTTTTTCAACACTAACACAAGTGCGAAAAGTGTTTTTTCCACACTAATACAACTGCAAAAGTGGTTTTCCTGCACCAACACAAGTGTGAAAAGTGGTTTTTCAACACTAACACAAGTGCAAAAAGTGGTTTTTCAACACTAACACAAGTGCGAAAAGTGGTTTTTCAACACTAATACAAGTGCGAAAAGTGGTTTTTCCACACTAATACAAGTGCAAAAGTGGTTTCCTGCACCAACACAAGAGCGAAAAGTGGTTTTTCAACACTAACACAAGTGCGAAAAGTGGTTTTTCAACACTATCAAAAGTGCGAAAAGTGGTTTTTCCACACTAATACAAGTGCAAAAGTGGTTTCCTGCACAAACACAAGTGCGAAAAGTGGTTTTTCAACACTAACACAAGTGCGAAAAGTGGTTTTTCAACACTATCATAAGTGCAAAAAGTGTTTTTCCACACTAATACAAGTGCAAAAGTGGTTTCCTGCACCAACACAAGTGTGAAAAGTGGTTTTTCAACACTAACACAAGTGCGAAAAGTGGTTTTTCAACACTAACACAAGTGCGAAAAGTGTTTTTTCCACACTAATACAAGTGCAAAAGTGGTTTTCCTGCACCAACACAAGTGCGAAAAGTGGTTTTTCAACACTAACACAAGTGCAAAAAGTGGTTTTTCAACACTAACACAAGTGCGAAAAGTGGTTTTTCAACACTAATACAAGTGCGAAAAGTGGTTTTTCCACACTAATACAAGTGCAAAAGTGGTTTCCTGCACCAACACAAGAGCGAAAAGTGGTTTTTCAACACTAACACAAGTGCGAAAAGTGGTTTTTCAACACTATCAAAAGTGCAAAAAGTGTTTTTTCCACACTAATACAAGTGCAAAAGTGGTTTCCTGCACCAACACAAGTGCGAAAAGTGGTTTTTCAACACTAACACAAGTGCGAAAAGTGGTTTCCTGCACCAACACAAGTGCGAAAAGTGGTTTTTCAACACTAACACAAGTGCGAAAAGTGGTTTTTCAACACTAACACAAGTGCGAAAAGTGTTTTTTCCACACTAATACAAGTGCAAAAGTGGTTTCCTGCACCAACACAAGTGCGAAAAGTGGTTTTTCAACACTAACACAAGTGCGAAAAGTGATTTTTCAACACTATCATAAGTGCAAAAAGTGTTTTTCCACACTAATACAAGTGCAAAAGTGGTTTCCTGCACCAACACAAGTGTGAAAAGTGGTTTTTCAACACTAACACAAGTGCGAAAAGTGGTTTTTAAACACTAACACAAGTGCGGAAAGTGTTTTTTCCACACTAATACATGTGCAAAAGTGGTTTCCTGCACCAACACAAGTGCGAAAAGTGGTTTTTCAACACTAACACAAGTGCGAAAAGTGGTTTTTCAACACTAACACAAGTGCGAAAAGTGGTTTTTCAACACTAACACAAGTGCGAAAAGTGTTTTTTCCACACTAACACAAGTGCAAAAAGTGGTTTTTCAACACTAACACAAGTGCGAAAAGTGGTTTTTCAACACTAATACAAGTGCGAAAAGTGTTTTTTCCACACTAATACAAGTGCAAAAGTGGTTTCCTGCACCAACACAAGAGCGAAAAGTGGTTTTTCAACACTAACACAAGTGCGAAAAGTGGTTTTTCAACACTATCACAAGTGCAAAAAGTGTTTTTTCCACACTAATACAAGTGCAAAAGTGGTTTCCTGCACCAAGACAAGTGCGAAAAGTGGTTTTTCAACACTAACACAAGTGCGAAAAGTGGTTTTTCAACACTAACACAAGTGCGAAAAGTGGTTTTTCAACACTAACACAAGTGCGAAAAGTGTTTTTTCCACACTAATACAAGTGCAAAAGTGGTTTCCTGCACCAACACAAGTGCGAAAAGTGGTTTTTCAACACTAACACAAGTGCGAAAAGTGGTTTTTCAACACTATCATAAGTGCAAAAAGTGTTTTTCCACACTAATACAAGTGCAAAAGTGGTTTCCTGCACCAACACAAGTGTGAAAAGTGGTTTTTCAACACTAACACAAGTGCGAAAAGTGGTTTTTCAACACTAACACAAGTGCGAAAAGTGGTTTTTCCACACTAATACAAGTGCAAAAGTGGTTTCCTGCACCAACACAAGTGCGAAAAGTGGTTTTTCAACACTAACACAAGTGCGAAAAGTGGTTTTTCAACACTAACACAAGTGCGAAAAGTGGTTTTTCAACACGATAACAAGTGCAAAAAGTGTTTTTTCCACACTAATACAAGTGCAAAAGTGGTTTCCTGCACCAAGACAAGTGCGAAAAGTGGTTTTTCAACACTAACACAAGTGCGAAAAGTGGTTTTTCCACACTAATACAAGTGCAAAAGTGGTTTCCTGCACCAACACAAGTGCGAAAAGTGGTTTTTCAACACTAACACAAGTGCGAAAAGTGGTTTTTCCACACTATCACAAGTGCAAAAAGTGTTTTTTCCACACTAATACAAGTGCAAAAGTGGTTTCCTGCACCAACACAAGTGCGAAAAGTGGTTTTTCAACACTAACACAAGTGCGAAAAGTGGTTTTTCAACACTAACACAAGTGCGAAAAGTGTTTTTTCCACACTAATACAAGTGCAAAAGTGGTTTCCTGCACAAACACAAGTGCGAAAAGTGGTTTTTCAACACTAACACAAGTGTGAAAAGTGGTTTTTCAACACTATCATAAGTGCAAAAAGTGTTTTTCCACACTAATACAAGTGCAAAAGTGGTTTCCTGCACCAACACAAGTGTGAAAAGTGGTTTTTCAACACTAACACAAGTGCGAAAAGTGGTTTTTCAACACTAACACAAGTGCGAAAAGTGTTTTTTCCACACTAATACAAGTGCAAAAGTGGTTTTCCTGCACCAACACAAGTGCGAAAAGTGGTTTTTCAACACTAACACAAGTGCAAAAAGTGGTTTTTCAACACTAACACAAGTGCGAAAAGTGGTTTTTCAACACTAATACAAGTGCGAAAAGTGGTTTTTCCACACTAATACAAGTGCAAAAGTGGTTTCCTGCACCAACACAAGTGCGAAAAGTGGTTTTTCAACACTAACACAAGTGCGAAAAGTGGTTTTTCAACACTATCAAAAGTGCAAAAAGTGTTTTTTCCACACTAATACAAGTGCAAAAGTGGTTTCCTGCACCAAGCCAAGTGCGAAAAGTGGTTTTTCAACACTAACACAAGTGCGAAAAGTGGTTTTTCAACACTAACACAAGTGCGAAAAGTGGTTTTTCAACACTAAAACAAGTGCGAAAAGTGGTTTTTCCACACTAATACAAGTGCAAAAGTGGTTTCCTGCACCAACACAAGTGCGAAAAGTGGTTTTTCAACACTAACACAAGTGCGAAAAGTGGTTTTTCCACAATATCACAAGTCCAAAAAGTGTTTTTTCCACACTAATACAAGTGCAAAAGTGGTTTCCTGCACCAACACAAGTGCGAAAAGTGGTTTTTCAACACTAACACAAGTGCGAAAAGTGGTTTTTCAACACTAACACAAGTGCGAAAAGTGTTTTTTCCACACTAATACAAGTGCAAAAGTGGTTTCCTGCACCAACACAAGTGCGAAAAGTGGTTTTTCAACACTAACACAAGTGCGAAAAGTGGTTTTTCAACACTATCATAAGTGCAAAAAGTGTTTTTCCACACTAATACAAGTGCAAAAGTGGTTTCCTGCACCAACACAAGTGTGAAAAGTGGTTTTTCAACACTAACACAAGTGCGAAAAGTGGTTTTTCAACACTAACACAAGTGTGAAAAGTGGTTTTTCCACACTAATACAAGTGCAAAAGTGGTTTCCTGCACCAACACAAGTGTGAAAAGTGGTTTTTCAACACTAAAACAAGTGTGAAAAGTGGTTTTTAAACACTAACACAAGTGCGGAAAGTGTTTTTTCCACACTAATACAAGTGCAAAAGTGGTTTCCTACACCAACACAAGTGCGAAAAGTGTTTTTTCCACATTAATACAAGTGCAAAAGTGGTTTCCTGCACCAACACAAGTGTGAAAAGTGGTTTTTCAACACTAACACAAGTGCGAAAAGTGGTTTTTCAACACTAACACAAGTGCGAAAAGTGGTTTTTCCACACTAATACAAGTGCAAAAGTGGTTTCCTGCACCAACACAAGTGTGAAAAGTGGTTTTTCAACACTAACACAAGTGCGAAAAGTGGTTTTTAAACACTAACACAAGTGCGAAAAGTGTTTTTTCCACACTAATACAAGTGCAAAAGTGGTTTCCTGCACCAACACAAGTGCGAAAAGTGGTTTTTCAACACTAACACAAGTGCGAAAAGTGGTTTTTCAACACTAACACAAGTGCGAAAAGTGGTTTTTCAACACTAACACAAGTGCGAAAAGTGGATTTTCAACACTAACACAAGTGCGAAAAGTGGTTTTTCCACACTAATACAAGTGCAAAAGTGGTTTCCTGCACCAACACAAGTGCGAAAAGTGGTTTATCAACACTAACAAAATTGCTAAAAGTGGTTTTTCAACACTAACACAAGTGCAAAAAGTGTTTTTTCCACACTAATACAAGTGCAAAAGTGGTTTCCTGCACCAACACAAGTGTGAAAAGTGGTTTTTCAACACTAACACAAGTGCGAAAAGTGGTTTTTCAACACTAACACAAGTGCGAAAAGTGTTTTTTCCACACTAATACAAGTGCAAAAGTGGTTTTCCTGCACCAACACAAGTGCGAAAAGTGGTTTTTCAACACTAACACAAGTGCAAAAAGTGGTTTTTCAACACTAACACAAGTGCGAAAAGTGGTTTTTCAACACTAATACAAGTGCGAAAAGTGGTTTTTCCACACTAATACAAGTGCAAAAGTGGTTTCCTGCACCAACACAAGTGCGAAAAGTGGTTTTTCAACACTAACACAAGTGCGAAAAGTGGTTTTTCAACACTATCAAAAGTGCAAAAAGTGTTTTTTCCACACTAATACAAGTGCAAAAGTGGTTTCCTGCACCAAGCCAAGTGCGAAAAGTGGTTTTTCAACACTAACACAAGTGCGAAAAGTGGTTTTTCAACACTAACACAAGTGCGAAAAGTGGTTTTTCAACACTAAAACAAGTGCGAAAAGTGGTTTTTCCACACTAATACAAGTGCAAAAGTGGTTTCCTGCACCAACACAAGTGCGAAAAGTGGTTTTTCAACACTAACACAAGTGCGAAAAGTGGTTTTTCCACAATATCACAAGTCCAAAAAGTGTTTTTTCCACACTAATACAAGTGCAAAAGTGGTTTCCTGCACCAACACAAGTGCGAAAAGTGGTTTTTCAACACTAACACAAGTGCGAAAAGTGGTTTTTCAACACTAACACAAGTGCGAAAAGTGTTTTTTCCACACTAATACAAGTGCAAAAGTGGTTTCCTGCACCAACACAAGTGCGAAAAGTGGTTTTTCAACACTAACACAAGTGCGAAAAGTGGTTTTTCAACACTATCATAAGTGCAAAAAGTGTTTTTCCACACTAATACAAGTGCAAAAGTGGTTTCCTGCACCAACACAAGTGTGAAAAGTGGTTTTTCAACACTAACACAAGTGCGAAAAGTAGTTTTTCAACACTAACACAAGTGTGAAAAGTGGTTTTTCCACACTAATACAAGTGCAAAAGTGGTTTCCTGCACCAACACAAGTGTGAAAAGTGGTTTTTCAACACTAAAACAAGTGTGAAAAGTGGTTTTTAAACACTAACACAAGTGCGGAAAGTGTTTTTTCCACACTAATACAAGTGCAAAAGTGGTTTCCTACACCAACACAAGTGCGAAAAGTGTTTTTTCCACATTAATACAAGTGCAAAAGTGGTTTCCTGCACCAACACAAGTGTGAAAAGTGGTTTTTCAACACTAACACAAGTGCGAAAAGTGGTTTTTCAACACTAACACAAGTGCGAAAAGTGGTTTTTCCACACTAATACAAGTGCAAAAGTGGTTTCCTGCACCAACACAAGTGTGAAAAGTGGTTTTTCAACACTAACACAAGTGCGAAAAGTGGTTTTTAAACACTAACACAAGTGCGAAAAGTGTTTTTTCCACACTAATACAAGTGCAAAAGTGGTTTCCTGCACCAACACAAGTGCGAAAAGTGGTTTTTCAACACTAACACAAGTGCGAAAAGTGGTTTTTCAACACTAACACAAGTGCGAAAAGTGGTTTTTCAACACTAACACAAGTGCGAAAAGTGGATTTTCAACACTAACACAAGTGCGAAAAGTGGTTTTTCCACACTAATACAAGTGCAAAAGTGGTTTCCTGCACCAACACAAGTGCGAAAAGTGGTTTTTCAACACTAACAAAATTGCTAAAAGTGGTTTTTCAACACTAACACAAGTGCAAAAAGTGTTTTTTCCACACTAATACAAGTGCAAAAGTGGTTTCCTGCACCAACACAAGTGCGAAAAGTGGTTTTTCAACACTAACACAAGTGCGAAAAGTGGTTTTTCAACACTAACACAAGTGCGAAAAGTGGTTTTTCAACACTAACACAAGTGCGAAAAGTGTTTTTTCCACATTAATACAAGTGCAAAAGTGGTTTCCTGCACCAACACAAGTGCGAAAAGTGGTTTTTCAACACTAAAACAAGTGCAAAAAGTGGTTTTTCAACACTATCACAAGTGCAAAAAGTGTTTTTTCCACACTAATACAAGTGCAAAAGTGGTTTCCTGCACCAACACAAGTGCGAAAAGTGGTTTTTCAACACTAACACAAGTGCAAAAAGTGGTTTTTCAACACTAACACAAGTGCGAAAAGTGGTTTTTCCACACTAATACAAGTGCAAAAGTGATTTCCTGCACCAACACAAGTGCGAAAAGTGGTTTTTCAACACTAACACAAGTGCGAAAAGTGTTTTTTCCACACTAATACAAGTGCAAAAGTGGTTTCCTGCACCAACACAAGTGCGAAAAGTGGTTTTTCAACACTAACACAAGTGCAAAAAGTGGTTTTTCAACACTAACACAAGTGCGAAAAGTGGTTTTTCAACACTAACACAAGTGCGAAAAGTGGTTTTTCAACACTAATACAAGTGCAAAAGTGGTTTCCTGCACCAACACAAGTGCGAAAGGTGGTTTTTCACCACTAACACAAGTGCGAAAAGTGGTTTTTCAACACTATCACAAGTGCAAAAAGTGTTTTTTCCACACTAATACAAGTGCAAAAGTGGTTTCCTGCACCAACACAAGTGCGAAAAGTGGTTTTTCAACACTAACACAATTGCGAAAAGTGGTTTGTCAACACTAACACAAGTGCGAAAAGTGTTTTTTCCACACTAATACAAGTGCAAAAGTGGTTTCCTGCACCAACACAAGTGCGAAAAGTGGTTTTTCAACACTAACACAAGTGCAAAAAGTGGTTTTTCAACACTAACACAAGTGCGAAAAGTGGTTTTTCAACACTAATACAAGTGCGAAAAGTGGTTTTTCCACACTAATACAAGTGCAAAAGTGGTTTCCTGCACCAACACAAGAGCGAAAAGTGGTTTTTCAACACTAACACTAGTGCGAAAAGTGGTTTTTCAACACTATCATAAGTGCAAAAAGTGTTTTTTCCACACTAATACAAGTGCAAAAGTGGTTTCCTGCACCAACACAAGTGTGAAAAGTGGGTTTTCAACACTAACACAAGTGCGAACAGTGGTTTTTCAACACTAACACAAGTGCGAAAAGTGGTTTTCCCACACGAATACAAGTGCAAAAGTGGTTTCCTGCACCAACACAAGTGCGAAAAGTGGTTTTTCAACACTAACACAAGTGCGAAAAGTGGTTTTGCCACACTATCACAAGTGCAAAAAGTGTTTTTTCCACACTAATACAAGTGCAAAAGTGGTTTTTCAACACTAACACAAGTGCGAAAAGTGGTTTTTCAACACTATCACAAGTGCAAAAAGTGTTTTTTCCACACTAATGCAAGTGCAAAAGTGGTTTCTTGCACCAACACAAGTGTGAAAAGTGGTTTTTCAACACTAACACAAGTGCGAAAAGTGGTTTTTCAACACTAACACAAGTGCAAAAAGTGGTTTTTCCACACTAATACAAGTGCAAAAGTGGTTTCCTGCACCAACACAAGTGTGAAAAGTGGTTTTTCAACACTAACACAAGTGCGAAAAGTGGTTTTTCAACACTAACACAAGTGCGAAAAGTGTTTTTTCCACACTAATACAAGTGCAAAAGTGGTTTCCTGCACCAACACAAGTGCGAAAAGTGGTTTTTCAACACTAACACAAGTGCGAAAAGTGGTTTTTCAACACTAACACAAGTGCGAAAAGTGGTTTTTCAACACTAACACAAGTGCGAAAAGTGGATTTTCAACACTAACACAAGTGCGAAAAGTGGTTTTTCCACACTAATACAAGTGCAAAAGTGGTTTCCTGCACCAACACAAGTGCGAAAAGTGGTTTTTCAACACTAACACAATTGCTAAAAGTTGTTTTTCAACACTATCACAAGTGCAAAAAGTGTTTTTTCCACACTAATACAAGTGCAAAAGTGGTTTCCTGCACCAACACAAGTGCGAAAAGTGGTTTTTCAACACTAACACAAGTGCGAAAAGTGGTTTTTCAACACTAACACAAGTGCGAAAAGTGGTTTTTCAACACTAACACAAGTGCGAAAAGTGTTTTTTCCACATTAATACAAGTGCAAAAGTGGTTTCCTGCACCAACACAAGTGCGAAAAGTGGTTTTTCAACACTAAAACAAGTGCAAAAAGTGGTTTTTCAACACTATCACAAGTGCAAAAAGTGTTTTTTCCACACTAATACAAGTGCAAAAGTGGTTTCCTGCACCAACACAAGTGCGAAAAGTGGTTTTTCAACACTAACACAAGTGCAAAAAGTGGTTTTTCAACACTAACACAAGTGCGAAAAGTGGTTTTTCCACACTAATACAAGTGCAAAAGTGATTTCCTGCACCAACACAAGTGCGAAAAGTGGTTTTTCAACACTAACACAAGTGCGAAAAGTGTTTTTTCCACACTAATACAAGTGCAAAAGTGGTTTCCTGCACCAACACAAGTGCGAAAAGTGGTTTTTCAACACTAACACAAGTGCAAAAAGTGGTTTTTCAACACTAACACAAGTGCGAAAAGTGGTTTTTCAACACTAACACAAGTGCGAAAAGTGGTTTTTCAACACTAATACAAGTGCAAAAGTGGTTTCCTGCACCAACACAAGTGCGAAAGGTGGTTTTTCACCACTAACACAAGTGCGAAAAGTGGTTTTTCAACACTATCACAAGTGCAAAAAGTGTTTTTTCCACACTAATACAAGTGCAAAAGTGGTTTCCTGCACCAACACAAGTGCGAAAAGTGGTTTTTCAACACTAACACAATTGCGAAAAGTGGTTTGTCAACACTAACACAAGTGCGAAAAGTGGTTTTTCCACACTAATACAAGTGCAAAAGTGGTTTCCTGCACCAACACAAGAGCGAAAAGTGGTTTTTCACCACTAACACTAGTGCGAAAAGTGGTTTTTCAACACTATCATAAGTGCAAAAAGTGTTTTTTCCACACTAATACAAGTGCAAAAGTGGTTTCCTGCACCAACACAAGTGTGAAAAGTGGGTTTTCAACACTAACACAAGTGCGAACAGTGGTTTTTCAACACTAACACAAGTGCGAAAAGTGGTTTTCCCACACGAATACAAGTGCAAAAGTGGTTTCCTGCACCAACACAAGTGCGAAAAGTGGTTTTTCAACACTAACACAAGTGCGAAAAGTGGTTTTGCCACACTATCACAAGAGCAAAAAGTGTTTTTTCCACACTAATACAAGTGCAAAAGTGGTTTTTCAACACTAACACAAGTGCGAAAAGTGGTTTTTCAACACTATCACAAGTGCAAAAAGTGTTTTTTCCACACTAATGCAAGTGCAAAAGTGGTTTCTTGCACCAACACAAGTGTGAAAAGTGGTTTTTCAACACTAACACAAGTGCGAAAAGTGGTTTTTCAACACTAACACAAGTGCAAAAAGTGGTTTTTCCACACTAATACAAGTGCAAAAGTGGTTTCCTGCACCAACACAAGTGTGAAAAGTGGTTTTTCAACACTAACACAAGTGCGAAAAGTGGTTTTTCAACACTAACACAAGTGCGAAAAGTGTTTTTTCCACACTAATACAAGTGCAAAAGTGGTTTCCTGCACCAACACAAGTGCGAAAAGTGGTTTTTCAACACTAACACAAGTGCAAAAAGTGGTTTTTCAACACTAACACAAGTGCGAAAAGTGGTTTTTCAACACTAACACAAGTGCGAAAAGTGGATTTTCAACACTAACACAAGTGCGAAAAGTGTTTTTTCCACACTAATACAAGTGCAAAAGTGGTTTCCTGCACCAACACAAGTACGAAAAGTGGTTTTTCAACACTAACACAAGTGCGAAAAGTGGTTTTTCAACACTATCACAAGTGCGAAAAGTGTTTTTTCCACACTAATACAAGTGCAAAAGTGGTTTCCTGCACCAACACAAGTGCGAAAAGTGGTTTTTCAACACTAACACAAGTGCGAAAAGTGGTTTTTCAACACTAACACAAGTGTGAAAAGTGGTTTTTCCACACTAATACAAGTGCAAAAGTGGTTTCCTGCACCAACACAAGTGCGAAAAGTGGTTTTTCAACACTAACACAATTGCGAAAAGTGGTTTTTCAACACTAACACAAGTGCGAAAAGTGTTTTTTCAACACTAATACAAGTGCAAAAGTGGTTTCCTGCACCAACACAAGTGCGAAAAGTGGTTTTTCAACACTAACACAAGTGCGAAAAGTGGTTTTTCAACACTAATACAAGTGCGAAAAGTGGTTTTTCCACACTAATACAAGTGCAAAAGTGGTTTCCTGCACCAACACAAGAGCGAAAAGTGGTTTTTCAACACTAACACAAGTGCGAAAAGTGGTTTTTCAACACTATCAAAAGTGCAAAAAGTGTTTTTTCCACACTAATACAAGTGCAAAAGTGGTTTCCTGCACCAAGCCAAGTGCGAAAAGTGGTTTTTCAACACTAACACAAGTGCGAAAAGTGGTTTTTCAACACTAACACAAGTGCGAAAAGTGGTTTTTCAACACTAAAACAAGTGCGAAAAGTGGTTTTTCCACACTAATACAAGTGCAAAAGTGGTTTCCTGCACCAACACAAGTGCGAAAAGTGGTTTTTCAACACTAACACAAGTGCGAAAAGTGGTTTTTCAACACTAACACAAGTGCGAAAAGTGGTTTTTCAACACTAACACAAGTGCGAAAAGTGGATTTTCAACACTAACACAAGTGCGAAAAGTGGTTTTTCCACACTAATACAAGTGCAAAAGTGGTTTCCTGCACCAACACAAGTGCGAAAAGTGGTTTTTCAACACTAACAAAATTGCTAAAAGTGGTTTTTCAACACTAACACAAGTGCAAAAAGTGTTTTTTCCACACTAATACAAGTGCAAAAGTGGTTTCCTGCACCAACACAAGTGCGAAAAGTGGTTTTTCAACACTAACACAAGTGCGAAAAGTGGTTTTTCAACACTAACACAAGTGCGAAAAGTGGTTTTTCAACACTAACACAAGTGCGAAAAGTGTTTTTTCCACATTAATACAAGTGCAAAAGTGGTTTCCTGCACCAACACAAGTGCGAAAAGTGGTTTTTCAACACTAAAACAAGTGCAAAAAGTGGTTTTTCAACACTATCACAAGTGCAAAAAGTGTTTTTTCCACACTAATACAAGTGCAAAAGTGGTTTCCTGCACCAACACAAGTGCGAAAAGTGGTTTTTCAACACTAACACAAGTGCAAAAAGTGGTTTTTCAACACTAACACAAGTGCGAAAAGTGGTTTTTCCACACTAATACAAGTGCAAAAGTGATTTCCTGCACCAACACAAGTGCGAAAAGTGGTTTTTCAACACTAACACAAGTGCGAAAAGTGTTTTTTCCACACTAATACAAGTGCAAAAGTGGTTTCCTGCACCAACACAAGTGCGAAAAGTGGTTTTTCAACACTAACACAAGTGCAAAAAGTGGTTTTTCAACACTAACACAAGTGCGAAAAGTGGTTTTTCAACACTAACACAAGTGCGAAAAGTGGTTTTTCAACACTAATACAAGTGCAAAAGTGGTTTCCTGCACCAACACAAGTGCGAAAGGTGGTTTTTCACCACTAACACAAGTGCGAAAAGTGGTTTTTCAACACTATCACAAGTGCAAAAAGTGTTTTTTCCACACTAATACAAGTGCAAAAGTGGTTTCCTGCACCAACACAAGTGCGAAAAGTGGTTTTTCAACACTAACACAATTGCGAAAAGTGGTTTGTCAACACTAACACAAGTGCGAAAAGTGTTTTTTCCACACTAATACAAGTGCAAAAGTGGTTTCCTGCACCAACACAAGTGCGAAAAGTGGTTTTTCAACACTAACACAAGTGCAAAAAGTGGTTTTTCAACACTAACACAAGTGCGAAAAGTGGTTTTTCAACACTAATACAAGTGCGAAAAGTGGTTTTTCCACACTAATACAAGTGCAAAAGTGGTTTCCTGCACCAACACAAGAGCGAAAAGTGGTTTTTCAACACTAACACTAGTGCGAAAAGTGGTTTTTCAACACTATCATAAGTGCAAAAAGTGTTTTTTCCACACTAATACAAGTGCAAAAGTGGTTTCCTGCACCAACACAAGTGTGAAAAGTGGGTTTTCAACACTAACACAAGTGCGAACAGTGGTTTTTCAACACTAACACAAGTGCGAAAAGTGGTTTTCCCACACGAATACAAGTGCAAAAGTGGTTTCCTGCACCAACACAAGTGCGAAAAGTGGTTTTTCAACACTAACACAAGTGCGAAAAGTGGTTTTGCCACACTATCACAAGTGCAAAAAGTGTTTTTTCCACACTAATACAAGTGCAAAAGTGGTTTTTCAACACTAACACAAGTGCGAAAAGTGGTTTTTCAACACTATCACAAGTGCAAAAAGTGTTTTTTCCACACTAATGCAAGTGCAAAAGTGGTTTCTTGCACCAACACAAGTGTGAAAAGTGGTTTTTCAACATTAACACAAGTGCGAAAAGTGGTTTTTCAACACTAACACAAGTGCAAAAAGTGGTTTTTCCACACTAATACAAGTGCAAAAGTGGTTTCCTGCACCAACACAAGTGTGAAAAGTGGTTTTTCAACACTAACACAAGTGCGAAAAGTGGTTTTTCAACACTAACACAAGTGCGAAAAGTGTTTTTTCCACACTAATACAAGTGCAAAAGTGGTTTCCTGCACCAACACAAGTGCGAAAAGTGGTTTTTCAACACTAACACAAGTGCGAAAAGTGGTTTTTCAACACTAACACAAGTGCGAAAAGTGGTTTTTCAACACTAACACAAGTGCGAAAAGTGGATTTTCAACACTAACACAAGTGCGAAAAGTGGTTTTTCCACACTAATACAAGTGCAAAAGTGGTTTCCTGCACCAACACAAGTGCGAAAAGTGGTTTTTCAACACTAACACAATTGCTAAAAGTTGTTTTTCAACACTATCACAAGTGCAAAAAGTGTTTTTTCCACACTAATACAAGTGCAAAAGTGGTTTCCTGCACCAACACAAGTGCGAAAAGTGGTTTTTCAACACTAACACAAGTGCGAAAAGTGGTTTTTCAACACTAACACAAGTGCGAAAAGTGGTTTTTCAACACTAACACAAGTGCGAAAAGTGTTTTTTCCACATTAATACAAGTGCAAAAGTGGTTTCCTGCACCAACACAAGTGCGAAAAGTGGTTTTTCAACACTAAAACAAGTGCAAAAAGTGGTTTTTCAACACTATCACAAGTGCAAAAAGTGTTTTTTCCACACTAATACAAGTGCAAAAGTGGTTTCCTGCACCAACACAAGTGCGAAAAGTGGTTTTTCAACACTAACACAAGTGCAAAAAGTGGTTTTTCAACACTAACACAAGTGCGAAAAGTGGTTTTTCCACACTAATACAAGTGCAAAAGTGATTTCCTGCACCAACACAAGTGCGAAAAGTGGTTTTTCAACACTAACACAAGTGCGAAAAGTGTTTTTTCCACACTAATACAAGTGCAAAAGTGGTTTCCTGCACCAACACAAGTGCGAAAAGTGGTTTTTCAACACTAACACAAGTGCAAAAAGTGGTTTTTCAACACTAACACAAGTGCGAAAAGTGGTTTTTCAACACTAACACAAGTGCGAAAAGTGGTTTTTCAACACTAATACAAGTGCAAAAGTGGTTTCCTGCACCAACACAAGTGCGAAAGGTGGTTTTTCACCACTAACACAAGTGCGAAAAGTGGTTTTTCAACACTATCACAAGTGCAAAAAGTGTTTTTTCCACACTAATACAAGTGCAAAAGTGGTTTCCTGCACCAACACAAGTGCGAAAAGTGGTTTTTCAACACTAACACAATTGCGAAAAGTGGTTTGTCAACACTAACACAAGTGCGAAAAGTGTTTTTTCCACACTAATACAAGTGCAAAAGTGGTTTCCTGCACCAACACAAGTGCGAAAAGTGGTTTTTCAACACTAACACAAGTGCAAAAAGTGGTTTTTCAACACTAACACAAGTGCGAAAAGTGGTTTTTCAACACTAATACAAGTGCGAAAAGTGGTTTTTCCACACTAATACAAGTGCAAAAGTGGTTTCCTGCACCAACACAAGGGCGAAAAGTGGTTTTTCACCACTAACACTAGTGCGAAAAGTGGTTTTTCAACACTAACACAAGTGCGAAAAGTGGTTTTTCAACACTAATACAAGTGCAAAAAGTGGTTTTTCAACACTATCACAAGTGCAAAAAGTGTTTTTTCCACACTAATACAAGTGCAAAAGTGGTTTCCTGCACCAACACAAGTGCGAAAAGTGGTTTTTCAACACTAACACAAGTGCAAAAAGTGGTTTTTCAACACTAACACAAGTGCGAAAAGTGGTTTTTCAACACTAACACAATTGCGAAAAGTGGTTTGTCAACACTAACACAAGTGCGAAAAGTGTTTTTTCCACACTAATACAAGTGCAAAAGTGGTTTCCTGCACCAACACAAGTGCGAAAAGTGGTTTTTCAACACTAACACAAGTGCAAAAAGTGGTTTTTCAACACTAACACAAGTGCGAAAAGTGGTTTTTCAACACTAATACAAGTGCGAAAAGTGGTTTTTCCACACTAATACAAGTGCAAAAGTGGTTTCCTGCACCAACACAAGAGCGAAAAGTGGTTTTTCAACACTAACACTAGTGCGAAAAGTGGTTTTTCAACACTATCATAAGTGCAAAAAGTGTTTTTTCCACACTAATACAAGTGCAAAAGTGGTTTCCTGCACCAACACAAGTGTGAAAAGTGGGTTTTCAACACTAACACAAGTGCGAACAGTGGTTTTTCAACACTAACACAAGTGCGAAAAGTGGTTTTCCCACACGAATACAAGTGCAAAAGTGGTTTCCTGCACCAACACAAGTGCGAAAAGTGGTTTTTCAACACTAACACAAGTGCGAAAAGTGGTTTTGCCACACTATCACAAGTGCAAAAAGTGTTTTTTCCACACTAATACAAGTGCAAAAGTGGTTTCCTGCACCAACACAAGTGCGAAAAGTGGTTTTTCAACACTAACACAAGTGCGAAAAGTGGTTTTTCAACACTAACACAAGTGCGAAAAGTGTTTTTTCCACACTAACACAAGTGCAAAAAGTGGTTTTTCAACACTAACACAAGTGCGAAAAGTGGTTTTTCAACACTAATACAAGTGCGAAAAGTGTTTTTTTCCACACTAATACAAGTGCAAAAGTGGTTTCCTGCACCAACACAAGAGCGAAAAGTGGTTTTTCAACACTAACACAAGTGCGAAAAGTGGTTTTTCAACACTATCACAAGTGCAAAAAGTGTTTTTTCCACACTAATACAAGTGCAAAAGTGGTTTCCTGCACCAAGACAAGTGCGAAAAGTGGTTTTTCAACACTAACACAAGTGCGAAAAGTGGTTTTTCAACACTAACACAAGTGCGAAAAGTGGTTTTTCAACACTAACACAAGTGCGAAAAGTGGTTTTTCCACACTAATACAAGTGCAAAAGTGGTTTCCTGCACCAACACAAGTGCGAAAAGTGGTTTTTCAACACTAACACAAGTGCGAAAAGTGGTTTTTCAACACTAACACAAGTGCGAAAAGTGGTTTTTCAACACTAACACAAGTGCGAAAAGTGGTTTTTCCACACTAATACAAGTGCAAAAGTGGTTTCCTGCACCAACACAAGTGCGAAAAGTGGTTTTTCAACACTAACACAAGTGCGAAAAGTGGTTTTTCAACACTAACACAAGTGCAAAAAGTGGTTTTTCAACACTAACACAAGTGCGAAAAGTGGTTTTTCAACACTAATACAAGTGCGAAAAGTGGTTTTTCCACACTAATACAAGTGCAAAAGTGGTTTCCTGCACCAACACAAGTGCGAAAAGTGGTTTTTCAACACTAACACAAGTGCGAAAAGTGGTTTTTCAACACTATCAAAAGTGCAAAAAGTGTTTTTTCCACACTAATACAAGTGCAAAAGTGGTTTCCTGCACCAAGACAAGTGCGAAAAGTGGTTTTTCAACACTAACACAAGTGCGAAAAGTGGTTTTTCAACACTAACACAAGTGCGAAAAGTGGTTTTTCAACACTAAAACAAGTGCGAAAAGTGGTTTTTCCACACTAATACAAGTGCAGAAGTGGTTTCCTGCACCAACACAAGTGCGAAAAGTGGTTTTTCAACACTAACACAAGTGCGAAAAGTGGTTTTTCCACACTATCACAAGTGCAAAAAGTGTTTTTCCACACTAATACAAGTGCAAAAGTGGTTTCCTGCACCAACACAAGTGCGAAAAGTGGTTTTTCAACACTAACACAAGTGCAAAAAGTGGTTTTTCAACACTAACACAAGTGCGAAAAGTGGTTTTTCAACACTAATACAAGTGCGAAAAGTGGTTTTTCCACACTAATACAAGTGCAAAAGTGGTTTCCTGCACCAACACAAGAGCGAAAAGTGGTTTTTCAACACTAACACAAGTGCGAAAAGTGGTTTTTCAACACTATCACAAGTGCAAAAAGTGTTTTTTCCACACTAATACAAGTGCAAAAGTGGTTTCCTGCACAAACACAAGTGCGAAAAGTGGATTTTCAACACTAACACAAGTGCGAAAAGTGGTTTTTCAACACTATCATAAGTGCAAAAAGTGTTTTTCCACACTAATACAAGTGCAAAAGTGGTTTCCTGCACCAACACAAGTGCGAAAAGTGGTTTTTCAACACTAAAACAAGTGCAAAAAGTGGTTTTTCAACACTATCACAAGTGCAAAAAGTGTTTTTTCCACATTAATACAAGTGCAAAAGTGGTTTCCTGCACCAACACAAGTGCGAAAAGCGGTTTTTCAACACTAAAACAAGTGCAAAAAGTGGTTTTTCAACACTATCACAAGTGCAAAAAGTGTTTTTTCCACACTAATACAAGTGCAAAAGTGGTTTCCTGCACCAACACAAGTGCGAAAAGTGGTTTTTCAACACTAACACAAGTGCGAAAAGTGGTTTTTCAACACTATCACAAGTGCAAAAAGTGTTTTTTCCACACTAATACAAGTGCAAAAGTGGTTTCCTGCACCAACACAAGTGCGAAAAGTGGTTTTTCAACACTAACACAAGTGCAAAAAGTGGTTTTTCAACACTAACACAAGTGCGAAAAGTGGTTTTTCAACACTATCACAAGTGCAAAAAGTGTTTTTTCCACACTAATACAAGTGCAAAAGTGGTTTCCTGCACCAACACAAGTGCGAAAAGTGGTTTTTCAACACTAACACAAGTGCGAAAAGTGGTTTTTCAACACTAACACAAGTGCGAAAAGTGGTTTTTCCACACTAATACAAGTGCAAAAGTGATTTCCTGCACCAACACAAGTGCGAAAAGTGGTTTTTCAACACTAACACAAGTGCGAAAAGTGGTTTTTCAACACTAACACAAGTGCGAAAAGTGTTTTTTCCACACTAATACAAGTGCAAAAGTGGTTTCCTGCACCAACACAAGTGCGAAAAGTGGTTTTTCACCACTAACACAAGTGCGAAAAGTGGTTTTTCAACACTATCACAAGTGCAAAAAGTGTTTTTTCCACACTAATACAAGTGCAAAAGTGGTTTCCTGCACCAACACAAGTGCGAAAAGTGGTTTTTCAACACTAACACAAGTGCGAAAAGTGGTTTTTCAACACTAACACAAGTGCGAAAAGTGTTTTTTCCACACTAACACAAGTGCAAAAAGTGGTTTTTCAACACTAACACAAGTGCGAAAAGTGGTTTTTCAACACTAATACAAGTGCGAAAAGTGTTTTTTTCCACACTAATACAAGTGCAAAAGTGGTTTCCTGCACCAACACAAGAGCGAAAAGTGGTTTTTCAACACTAACACAAGTGCGAAAAGTGGTTTTTCAACACTATCACAAGTGCAAAAAGTGTTTTTTTCCACACTAATACAAGTGCAAAAGTGGTTTCCTGCACCAAGACAAGTGCGAAAAGTGGTTTTTCAACACTAACACAAGTGCGAAAAGTGGTTTTTCAACACTAACACAAGTGCGAAAAGTGGTTTTTCAACACTAACACAAGTGCGAAAAGTGGTTTTTCCACACTAATACAAGTGCAAAAGTGGTTTCCTGCACCAACACAAGTGCGAAAAGTGGTTTTTCAACACTAACACAAGTGCGAAAAGTGGTTTTTCCACACTATCACAAGTGCAAAAAGTGTTTTTTCCACACTAATACAAGTGCAAAAGTGGTTTCCTGCACCAACACAAGTGCGAAAAGTGGTTTTTCAACACTAACACAAGTGCGAAAAGTGGTTTTTCAACACTAACACAAGTGCGAAAAGTGTTTTTTCCACACTAATACAAGTGCAAAAGTGGTTTCCTGCACCAAGACAAGTGCGAAAAGTGGTTTTTTCAACACTAACACAAGTGCGAAAAGTGGTTTTTCAACACTAACACAAGTGCGAAAAGTGGTTTTCCACACTAATACAAGTGCAAAAGTGGTTTCCTGCACCAACACAAGTGCGAAAAGTGGTTTTTCAACACTAACACAAGTGCGAAAAGTGGTTTTTCCACACTATCACAAGTGCAAAAAGTGTTTTTTCCACACTAATACAAGTGCAAAAGTGGTTTCCTGCACCAACACAAGTGCGAAAAGTGGTTTTTCAACACTAACACAAGTGCGAAAAGTGGTTTTTCAACACTAACACAAGTGCGAAAAGTGTTTTTTCCACACTAATACAAGTGCAAAAGTGGTTTCCTGCACAAACACAAGTGCGAAAAGTGGTTTTTCAACACTAACACAAGTGCGAAAAGTGGTTTTTCAACACTATCATAAGTGCAAAAAGTGTTTTTCCACACTAATACAAGTGCAGAAGTGGTTTCCTGCACCAACACAAGTGTGAAAAGTGGTTTTTCAACACTAACACAAGTGCGAAAAGTGGTTTTTCAACACTAACACAAGTGCGAAAAGTGTTTTTTCCACACTAATACAAGTGCAAAAGTGGTTTTCCTGCACCAACACAAGTGCGAAAAGTGGTTTTTCAACACTAACACAAGTGCAAAAAGTGGTTTTTCAACACTAACACAAGTGCGAAAAGTGGTTTTTCAACACTAATACAAGTGCGAAAAGTGGTTTTTCCACACTAATACAAGTGCAAAAGTGGTTTCCTGCACCAACACAAGAGCGAAAAGTGGTTTTTCAACACTAACACAAGTGCGAAAAGTGGTTTTTCAACACTATCAAAAGTGCAAAAAGTGTTTTTCCACACTAATACAAGTGCAAAAGTGGTTTCCTGCACCAAGACAAGTGCGAAAAGTCGTTTTTCAACACTAACACAAGTGCGAAAAGTGGTTTTTCAACACTAACACAAGTGCGAAAAGTGGTTTTTCAACACTAAAACAAGTGCGAAAAGTGGTTTTTCCACACTAATACAAGTGCAAAAGTGGTTTCCTGCACCAACACAAGTGCGAAAAGTGGTTTTTCAACACTAACACAAGTGCGAAAAGTGGTTTTTCCACACTATCACAAGTGCAAAAAGTGTTTTTTCCACACTAATACAAGTGCAAAAGTGGTTTCCTGCACCAACACAAGTGCGAAAAGTGGTTTTTCAACACTAACACAAGTGCGAAAAGTGGTTTTTTCAACACTAACACAAGTGCGAAAAGTGGATTTTCAACACTAACACAAGTGCGAAAAGTGGTTTTCCCACACTAATACAAGTGCAAAAGTGGTTTCCTGCACCAACACAAGTGCGAAAAGTGGTTTTTCAACACTAACAAAATTGCTAAAAGTGGTTTTTCAACACTATCACAAGTGCAAAAAGTGTTTTTTCCACACTAATACAAGTGCAAAAGTGGTTTGCTGCACCAACACAAGTGCGAAAAGTGGTTTTTCAACACTAACACAAGTGCGAAAAGTGGTTTTTCAACACTAACACAAGTGCGAAAAGTGGTTTTTCAACACTAACACAAGTGCGAAAAGTGTTTTTTCCACATTAATACAAGTGCAAAAGTGGTTTCCTGCACCAACACAAGTGCGAAAAGTGGTTTTTCAACACTAAAACAAGTGCAAAAAGTGGTTTTTCAACACTATCACAAGTGCAAAAAGTGTTTTTTCCACACTAATACAAGTGCAAAAGTGGTTTCCTGCACCAACACAAGTGCGAAAAGTGGTTTTTCAACACTAACACAAGTGCGAAAAGTGGTTTTTCAACACTATCACAAGTGCAAAAAGTGTTTTTTCCACACTAATACAAGTGCAAAAGTGGTTTCCTGCACCAACACAAGTGCGAAAAGTGGTTTTTCAACACTAACACAAGTGCAAAAAGTGGTTTTTCAACACTAACACAAGTGCGAAAAGTGGTTTTTCAACACTATCACAAGTGCAAAAAGTGTTTTTTTCCACACTAATACAAGTGCAAAAGTGGTTTCCTGCACCAACACAAGTGCGAAAAGTGGTTTTTCAACACTAACACAAGTGCGAAAAGTGGTTTTTCAACACTAACACAAGTGCGAAAAGTGGTTTTTTCCACACTAATACAAGTGCAAAAGTGATTTCCTGCACCAACACAAGTGCGAAAAGTGGTTTTTCAACACTAACACAAGTGCGAAAAGTGGTTTTTCAACACTAACACAAGTGCGAAAAGTGTTTTATCCACACTAATACAAGTGCAAAAGTGGTTTCCTGCACCAACACAAGTGCGAAAAGTGGTTTTTCACCACTAACACAAGTGCGAAAAGTGGTTTTTCAACACTATCACAAGTGCAAAAAGTGTTTTTTCCACACTAATACAAGTGCAAAAGTGGTTTCCTGCACCAACACAAGTGCGAAAAGTGGTTTTTCAACACTAACACAAGTGCGAAAAGTGGTTTTTCAACACTAACACAAGTGCGAAAAGTGTTTTTTCCACACTAACACAAGTGCAAAAAGTGGTTTTTCAACACTAACACAAGTGCGAAAAGTGGTTTTTCAACACTAATACAAGTGCGAAAAGTGTTTTTTCCACACTAATACAAGTGCAAAAGTGGTTTCCTGCACCAACACAAGAGCGAAAAGTGGTTTTTCAACACTAACACAAGTGCGAAAAGTGGTTTTTCAACACTATCACAAGTGCAAAAAGTGTTTTTTCCACACTAATACAAGTGCAAAAGTGGTTTCCTGCACCAAGACAAGTGCGAAAAGTGGTTTTTCAACACTAACACAAGTGCGAAAAGTGGTTTTTCAACACTAACACAAGTGCGAAAAGTGGTTTTTCAACACTAACACAAGTGCGAAAAGTGGTTTTTCCACACTAATACAAGTGCAAAAGTGGTTTCCTGCACTAACACAAGTGCGAAAAGTGGTTTTTCAACACTAACACAAGTGCGAAAAGTGGTTTTTCCACACTATCACAAGTGCAAAAAGTGTTTTTTCCACACTAATACAAGTGCAAAAGTGGTTTCCTGCACCAACACAAGTGCGAAAAGTGGTTTTTCAACACTAACACAAGTGCGAAAAGTGGTTTTTCAACACTAACACAAGTGCGAAAAGTGTTTTTTCCACACTAATACAAGTGCAAAAGTGGTTTCCTGCACCAACACAAGTGCGAAAAGTGGTTTTTCAACACTAACACAAGTGCGAAAAGTGGTTTTTCAACACTATCATAAGTGCAAAAAGTGTTTTTCCACACTAATACAAGTGCAAAAGTGGTTTCCTGCACCAACACAAGTGTGAAAAGTGGTTTTTCAACACTAACACAAGTGCGAAAAGTGGTTTTTCAACACTAACACAAGTGCGAAAAGTGGTTTTTCCACACTAATACAAGTGCAAAAGTGGTTTCCTGCACCAACACAAGTGTGAAAAGTGGTTTTTCAACACTAATACAAGTGCGAAAAGTGGTTTTTAAACACTAACACAAGTGCGGAAAGTGTTTTTTCCACACTAATACAAGTGCAAAAGTGGTTTCCTGCACCAACACAAGTGCGAAAAGTGGTTTTTCAACACTAACACAAGTGCGAAAAGTGGTTTTTCAACACTAACACAAGTGCGAAAAGTGGTTTTTCAACACTATAACAAGTGCAAAAAGTGTTTTTTCCACACTAATACAAGTGCAAAAGTGGTTTCCTGCACCAAGACAAGTGCGAAAAGTGGTTTTTCAACACTAACACAAGTGCGAAAAGTGGTTTTTCAACACTAACACAAGTGCGAAAAGTGGTTTTTCCACACTAATACAAGTGCAAAAGTGGTTTCCTGCACCAACACAAGTGCAAAAAGTGGTTTTTCAACACTAACACAAGTGCGAAAAGTGGTTTTTCCACACTATCACAAGTGCAAAAAGTGTTTTTTCCACACTAATACAAGTGCAAAAGTGGTTTCCTGCACCAACACAAGTGCGAAAAGTGGTTTTTCAACACTAACACAAGTGCGAAAAGTGGTTTTTCAACACTAACACAAGTGCAAAAAGTGGTTTTTCAACACTAACACAAGTGCGAAAAGTGGTTTTTCAACACTAATACAAGTGCGAAAAGTGGTTTTTCCACACTAATACAAGTGCAAAAGTGGTTTCCTGCACCAACACAAGAGCGAAAAGTGGTTTTTCAACACTAACACAAGTGCGAAAAGTGGTTTTTCAACACTATCAAAAGTGCAAAAAGTGTTTTTTCCACACTAATACAAGTGCAAAAGTGGTTTCCTGCACCAAGACAAGTGCGAAAAGTGGTTTTTCAACACTAACACAAGTGCGAAAAGTGGTTTTTCAACACTAACACAAGTGCGAAAAGTGGTTTTTCAACACTAAAACAAGTGCGAAAAGTGGTTTTTCCACACTAATACAAGTGCAAAAGTGGTTTCCTGCACCAACACAAGTGCGAAAAGTGGTTTTTCAACACTAACACAAGTGCGAAAAGTGGTTTTTCCACACTATCACAAGTGCAAAAAGTGTTTTTTCCACACTAATACAAGTGCAAAAGTGGTTTCCTGCACCAACACAAGTGCGAAAAGTGGTTTTTCAACACTAACACAAGTGCAAAAAGTGGTTTTTCAACACTAACACAAGTGCGAAAAGTGGTTTTTCAACACTAATACAAGTGCGAAAAGTGGTTTTTCCACACTAGTACAAGTGCAAAAGTGGTTTCCTGCACCAACACAAGAGCGAAAAGTGGTTTTTCAACACTAACACAAGTGCGAAAAGTGGTTTTTCAACACTATCAAAAGTGCAAAAAGTGTTTTTTCCACACTAATACAAGTGCAAAAGTGGTTTCCTGCACCAAGACAAGTGCGAAAAGTGGTTTTTCAACACTAACACAAGTACGAAAAGTGGTTTTTCAACACTAACACAAGTGCGAAAAGTGGTTTTTCAACACTAACACAAGTGCGAAAAGTGGTTTTTCCACACTAATACAAGTGCAAAAGTGGTTTCCTGCACCAACACAAGTGCGAAAAGTGGTTTTTCAACACTAACACAAGTGCGAAAAGTGGTTTTTCCACACTATCGCAAGTGCAAAAAGTGTTTTTTCCACACTAATACAAGTGCAAAAGTGGTTTCCTGCACCAACACAAGTGCGAAAAGTGGTTTTTCAACACTAACACAAGTGCGAAAAGTGGTTTTTCAACACTAACACAAGTGCAAAAAGTGGTTTTTCAACACTAACACAAGTGCGAAAAGTGGTTTTTCAACACTAATTCACAAGTGCGAAAAGTGGTTTTTCCACACTAATACAAGTGCAAAAGTGGTTTCCTGCACCAACACAAGAGCGAAAAGTGGTTTTTCAACACTAACACAAGTGCGAAAAGTGGTTTTTCAACACTATCAAAAGTGCAAAAAGTGTTTTTCCACACTAATACAAGTGCAAAAGTGGTTTCCTGCACCAGACAAGTGCGAAAAGTGGTTTTTCAACACTAACACAAGTGCGAAAAGTGGTTTTTCAACACTAACACAAGTGCGAAAAGTGGTTTTTCAACACTAAAACAAGTGCGAAAAGTGGTTTTTCCACACTAATACAAGTGCAAAAGTGGTTTCCTGCACCAACACAAGTGCGAAAAGTGTTTTTTCAACACTAACACAAGTGCGAAAAGTGGTTTTTCCACACTATCACAAGTGCAAAAAGTGTTTTTTCCACACTAATACAAGTGCAAAAGTGGTTTCCTGCACCAACACAAGTGCGAAAAGTGGTTTTTCAACACTAACACAAGTGCAAAAGTGGTTTTTCAACACTAACACAAGTGCGAAAGTGGTTTTTCAACACTAATACAAGTGCGAAAAGTGGTTTTTCCACACTAATACAAGTGCAAAAGTGGTTTCCTGCACCAACACAAGAGCGAAAAGTGGTTTTTCAACACTAACACAAGTGCGAAAAGTGGTTTTTCAACACTATCAAAAGTGCAAAAAGTGTTTTTTCCACACTAATACAAGTGCAAAAGTGGTTTCCTGCACCAAGACAAGTGCGAAAAGTGGTTTTTCAACACTAACACAAGTGCGAAAAGTGGTTTTTCAACACTAACACAAGTGCGAAAAGTGGTTTTTCAACACTAAAACAAGTGCGAAAAGTGGTTTTTCCACACTAATACAAGTGCAAAAGTGGTTTCCTGCACCAACACAAGTGCGAAAAGTGGTTTTTCAACACTAACACAAGTGCGAAAAGTGGTTTTTCCACACTATCACAAGTGCAAAAAGTGTTTTTTCCACACTAATACAAGTGCAAAAGTGGTTTCCTGCACCAACACAAGTGCGAAAAGTGGTTTTTCAACACTAACACAAGTGCGAAAAGTGGTTTTTCAACACTAACACAAGTGCGAAAAGTGTTTTTTTCCACACTAATACAAGTGCAAAAGTGGTTTCCTGCACCAACACAAGTGCGAAAAGTGGTTTTTCAACACTAACACAAGTGCGAAAAGTGGTTTTTCAACACTATCATAAGTGCAAAAAGTGTTTTTCCACACTAATACAAGTGCAAAAGTGGTTTCCTGCACCAACACAAGTGTGAAAAGTGGTTTTTCAACACTAACACAAGTGCGAAAAGTGGTTTTTCAACACTAACACAAGTGCGAAAAGTGGTTTTTCCACACTAATACAAGTGCAAAAGTGGTTTCCTGCACCAACACAAGTGTGAAAAGTGGTTTTTCAACACTAACACAAGTGCAAAAAGTGGTTTTTAAACACTAACACAAGTGCGGAAAGTGTTTTTTCCACACTAATACAAGTGCAAAAGTGGTTTCCTGCACCAACACAAGTGCGAAAAGTGTTTTTTCCACATTAATACAAGTGCAAAAGTGGTTTCCTGCACCAACACAAGTGTGAAAAGTGGTTTTTCAACACTAACACAAGTGCGAAAAGTGGTTTTTCAACACTAACACAAGTGCGAAAAGTGGTTTTTCCACACTAATACAAGTGCAAAAGTGGTTTCCTGCACCAACACAAGTGTGAAAAGTGGTTTTTCAACACTAACACAAGTGCGAAAAGTGGTTTTTAAACACTAACACAAGTGCGAAAAGTGTTTTTTCCACACTAATACAAGTGCAAAAGTGGTTTCCTGCACCAACACAAGTGCGAAAAGTGGTTTTTCAACACTAACACAAGTGCGAAAAGTGGTTTTTCAACACTAACACAAGTGCGAAAAGTGGTTTTTCAACACTAACACAAGTGCGAAAAGTGGATTTTCAACACTAACACAAGTGCGAAAAGTGGTTTTTCCACACTAATACAAGTGCAAAAGTGGTTTCCTGCACCAACACAAGTGCGAAAAGTGGTTTTTCAACACTAACAAAATTGCTAAAAGTGGTTTTTCAACACTAACACAAGTGCAAAAAGTGTTTTTTCCACACTAATACAAGTGCAAAAGTGGTTTCCTGCACCAACACAAGTGCGAAAAGTGGTTTTTCAACACTAACACAAGTGCGAAAAGTGGTTTTTCAACACTAACACAAGTGCGAAAAGTGGTTTTTCCACATTAATACAAGTGCAAAAGTGGTTTCCTGCACCAACACAAGTGCGAAAAGTGGTTTTTCAACACTAAAACAAGTGCAAAAAGTGGTTTTTCAACACTATCACAAGTGCAAAAAGTGTTTTTTCCACACTAATACAAGTGCAAAAGTGGTTTCCTGCACCAACACAAGTGCGAAAAGTGGTTTTTCAACACTAACACAAGTGCAAAAAGTGGTTTTTCAACACTAACACAAGTGCGAAAAGTGGTTTTTCCACACTAATACAAGTGCAAAAGTGATTTCCTGCACCAACACAAGTGCGAAAAGTGGTTTTTCAACACTAACACAAGTGCGAAAAGTGTTTTTTCCACACTAATACAAGTGCAAAAGTGGTTTCCTGCACCAACACAAGTGCAAAAAGTGGTTTTTCAACACTAACACAAGTGCAAAAAGTGGTTTTTCAACACTAACACAAGTGCGAAAAGTGGTTTTTCAACACTAACACAAGTGCGAAAAGTGGTTTTTCAACACTAAAACAAGTGCAAAAAGTGGTTTTTCAACACTATCACAAGTGCAAAAAGTGTTTTTTCCACACTAATACAAGTGCAAAAGTGGTTTCCTGCACCAACACAAGTGCGAAAAGTGGTTTTTCAACACTAACACAAGTGCAAAAAGTGGTTTTTCAACACTAACACAAGTGCGAAAAGTGGTTTTTCCACACTAATACAAGTGCAAAAGTGATTTCCTGCACCAACACAAGTGCGAAAAGTGGTTTTTCAACACTAACACAAGTGCGAAAAGTGTTTTTTCCACACTAATACAAGTGCAAAAGTGGTTTCCTGCACCAACACAAGTGCAAAAAGTGGTTTTTCAACACTAACACAAGTGCAAAAAGTGGTTTTTCAACACTAACACAAGTGCGAAAAGTGGTTTTTCAACACTAACACAAGTGCGAAAAGTGGTTTTTCAACACTAATACAAGTGCAAAAGTGGTTTCCTGCACCAACACAAGTGCGAAAGGTGGTTTTTCACCACTAACACAAGTGCGAAAAGTGGTTTTTCAACACTATCACAAGTGCAAAAAGTGTTTTTTCCACACTAATACAAGTGCAAAAGTGGTTTCCTGCACCAACACAAGTGCGAAAAGTGGTTTTTCAACACTAACACAATTGCGAAAAGTGGTTTGTCAACACTAACACAAGTGCGAAAAGTGTTTTTTCCACATTAATACAAGTGCAAAAGTGGTTTCCTGCACCAACACAAGTGCGAAAAGTGGTTTTTCAACACTAAAACAAGTGCAAAAAGTGGTTTTTCAACACTATCACAAGTGCAAAAAGTGTTTTTTCCACACTAATACAAGTGCAAAAGTGGTTTCCTGCACCAACACAAGTGCGAAAAGTGGTTTTTCAACACTAACACAAGTGCAAAAAGTGGTTTTTCAACACTAACACAAGTGCGAAAAGTGGTTTTTCCACACTAATACAAGTGCAAAAGTGATTTCCTGCACCAACACAAGTGCGAAAAGTGGTTTTTCAACACTAACACAAGTGCGAAAAGTGTTTTTTCCACACTAATACAAGTGCAAAAGTGGTTTCCTGCACCAACACAAGTGCAAAAAGTGGTTTTTCAACACTAACACAAGTGCAAAAAGTGGTTTTTCAACACTAACACAAGTGCGAAAAGTGGTTTTTCAACACTAACACAAGTGCGAAAAGTGGTTTTTCAACACTAATACAAGTGCAAAAGTGGTTTCCTGCACCAACACAAGTGCGAAAGGTGGTTTTTCACCACTAACACAAGTGCGAAAAGTGGTTTTTCAACACTATCACAAGTGCAAAAAGTGTTTTTTCCACACTAATACAAGTGCAAAAGTGGTTTCCTGCACCAACACAAGTGCGAAAAGTGGTTTTTCAACACTAACACAATTGCGAAAAGTGGTTTGTCAACACTAACACAAGTGCGAAAAGTGTTTTTTCCACACTAATACAAGTGCAAAAGTGGTTTCCTGCACCAACACAAGTGCGAAAAGTGGTTTTTCAACACTAACACAAGTGCAAAAAGTGGTTTTTCAACACTAACACAAGTGCGAAAAGTGGTTTTTCAACACTAATACAAGTGCGAAAAGTGGTTTTTCCACACTAATACAAGTGCAAAAGTGGTTTCCTGCACCAACACAAGAGCGAAAAGTGGTTTTTCAACACTAACACTAGTGCGAAAAGTGGTTTTTCAACACTATCATAAGTGCAAAAAGTGTTTTTTCCACACTAATACAAGTGCAAAAGTGGTTTCCTGCACCAACACAAGTGCGAAAAGTGGGTTTTCAACACTAACACAAGTGCGAACAGTGGTTTTTCAACACTAACACAAGTGCGAAAAGTGGTTTTCCCACACGAATACAAGTGCAAAAGTGGTTTCCTGCACCAACACAAGTGCGAAAAGTGGTTTTTCAACACTAACACAAGTGCGAAAAGTGGTTTTGCCACACTATCACAAGTGCAAAAAGTGTTTTTTCCACACTAATACAAGTGCAAAAGTGGTTTCCTGCACCAACACAAGTGCGAAAAGTGGTTTTTCAACACTAACACAAGTGCGAAAAGTGGTTTTTCAACACTAACACAAGTGCGAAAAGTGTTTTTTCCACAATAATACAAGTGCAAAAGTGGTTTCCTGCACCAACACAAGTGCGAAAAGTGGTTTTTCAACACTAACACAAGTGCGAAAAGTGGGTTTTCAACACTATCACAAGTGCAAAAAGTGTTTTTTCCACACTAATACAAGTGCAAAAGTGGTTTCTTGCACCAACACAAGTGTGAAAAGTGGTTTTTCAACACTAACACAAGTGCGAAAAGTGGTTTTTCAACACTAACACAAGTGCAAAAAGTGGTTTTTCCACACTAATACAAGTGCAAAAGTGGTTTCCTGCACCAACACAAGTGTGAAAAGTGGTTTTTCAACACTAACACAAGTGCGAAAAGTGGTTTTTCAACACTAACACAAGTGCGAAAAGTGTTTTTTCCACACTAATACAAGTGCAAAAGTGGTTTCCTGCACCAACACAAGTGCGAAAAGTGGTTTTTCAACACTAACACAAGTGCGAAAAGTGGTTTTTCAACACTAACACAAGTGCGAAAAGTGGTTTTTCAACACTAACACAAGTGCGAAAAGTGGATTTTCAACACTAACACAAGTGCGAAAAGTGGTTTTTCCACACTAATACAAGTGCAAAAGTGGTTTCCTGCACCAACACAAGTGCGAAAAGTGGTTTTTCAACACTAACACAATTGCTAAAAGTTGTTTTTCAACACTATCACAAGTGCAAAAAGTGTTTTTTCCACACTAATACAAGTGCAAAAGTGGTTTCCTGCACCAACACAAGTGCGAAAAGTGGTTTTTCAACACTAACACAAGTGCGAAAAGTGGTTTTTCAATATTAACACAAGTGCGAAAAGTGGTTTTTCAACACTAACACAAGTGCGAAAAGTGTTTTTTCCACACTAATACAAGTGCAAAAGTGGTTTCCTGCACCAACACAAGTACGAAAAGTGGTTTTTCAACACTAACACAAGTGCGAAAAGTGGTTTTTCAACACTATCACAAGTGCGAAAAGTGTTTTTTCCACACTAATACAAGTGCAAAAGTGGTTTCCTGCACCAACACAAGTGCGAAAAGTGGTTTTTCAACACTAACACAAGTGCGAAAAGTGGTTTTTCAACACTAACACAAGTGCGAAAAGTGGTTTTTCCACACTAATACAAGTGCAAAAGTGGTTTCCTGCACCAACACAAGTGCGAAAAGTGGTTTTTCAACACTAACACAATTGCGAAAAGTGGTTTTTCAACACTAACACAAGTGCGAAAAGTGTTTTTTCAACACTAATACAAGTGCAAAAGTGGTTTCCTGCACCAACACAAGTGCGAAAAGTGGTTTTTCAACACTAACACAAGTGCGAAAAGTGGTTTTTCAACACTAACACAAGTGCGAAAAGTGTTTTTTCCACACTAATACAAGTGCAAAAGTGGTTTCCTGCACCAACACAAGTGCGAAAAGTGGTTTTTCAACACTAACACAAGTGCGAAAAGTGGTTTTTCAACACTATCATAAGTGCAAAAAGTGTTTTTCCACACTAATACAAGTGCAAAAGTGGTTTCCTGCACCAACACAAGTGTGAAAAGTGGTTTTTCAACACTAACACAAGTGCGAAAAGTGGTTTTTCAACACTAACACGAGTGCGAAAAGTGGTTTTTCCACACTAATACAAGTGCAAAAGTGGTTTCCTGCACCAACACAAGTGTGAAAAGTGGTTTTTCAACACTAACACAAGTGCGAAAAGTGGTTTTTAAACACTAACACAAGTGCGGAAAGTGTTTTTTCCACACTAATACAAGTGCAAAAGTGGTTTCCTGCACCAACACAAGTGCGAAAAGTGGTTTTTCAACACTAACACAAGTGCGAAAAGTGGTTTTTCAACACTAACACAAGTGCGAAAAGTGGTTTTTCAACACTATCACAAGTGCAAAAAGTGTTTTTTCCACACTAATACAAGTGCAAAAGTGGTTTCCTGCACGAACACAAGTGCGAAAAGTGTTTTTTCCACACTAATACAAGTGCAAAAGTCGTTTCCTGCACCAACACAAGTGCGAAAAGTGGTTTTTCAACACTAACACAAGTGCGAAAAGTGGTTTTTCAACACTATCACAAGTGCAAAAAGTGTTTTTTCCACACTAATACAAGTGCAAAAGTGGTTTCCTGCACCAACACAAGTGCGAAAAGTGGTTTTTCAACACTAACACAAGTGCGAAAAGTGGTTTTTCAACACTAACACAAGTGCGAAAAGTGGATTTTCAACACTAACACAAGTGCGAAAAGTGGTTTTTCCACACTAATACAAGTGCAAAAGTGGTTTCCTGCACCAACACAAGTGCGAAAAGTGGTTTTTCAACACTAACAAAATTGCTAAAAGTGGTTTTTCAACACTATCACAAGTGCAAAAAGTGTTTTTTCCACACTAATACAAGTGCAAAAGTGGTTTCCTGCACCAACACAAGTGCGAAAAGTGGTTTTTCAACACTAACACAAGTGCGAAAAGTGGTTTTTCAACACTAACACAAGTGCGAAAAGTGGTTTTTCAACACTAACACAAGTGCGAAAAGTGTTTTTTCCACATTAATACAAGTGCAAAAGTGGTTTCCTGCACCAACACAAGTGCGAAAAGTGGTTTTTCAACACTAAAACAAGTGCAAAAAGTGGTTTTTCAACACTATCACAAGTGCAAAAAGTGTTTTTTCCACACTAATACAAGTGCAAAAGTGGTTTCCTGCACCAACACAAGTGCGAAAAGTGGTTTTTCAACACTAACACAAGTGCGAAAAGTGGTTTTTCAACACTAACACAAGTGCGAAAAGTGGTTTTTCCACACTAATACAAGTGCAAAAGTGATTTCCTGCACCAACACAAGTGCGAAAAGTGGTTTTTCAACACTAACACAAGTGCGAAAAGTGTTTTTTCAACACTAACACAAGTGCGAAAAGTGTTTTTTCCACACTAATACAAGTGCAAAAGTGGTTTCCTGCACCAACACAAGTGCGAAAAGTGGTTTTTCAACACTAACACAAGTGTGAAAAGTGGTTTCTCAACACTATCACAAGTGCAAAAAGTGTTTTTTCCACACTAATACAAGTGCAAAAGTGGTTTCCTGCACCAACACAAGTGCGAAAAGTGGTTTTTCAACACTAACACAAGTGCAAAAAGTGGTTTTTCAACACTAACACAAGTGCGAAAAGTGGTTTTTCAACACTAATACAAGTGCGAAAAGTGGTTTTTCCACACTAATACAAGTGCAAAAGTGGTTTCCTGCACCAACACAAGAGCGAAAAGTGGTTTTTCAACACTAACACAAGTGCGAAAAGTGGTTTTTCAACACTATCAAAAGTGCAAAAAGTGTTTTTTCCACACTAATACAAGTGCAAAAGTGGTTTCCTGCACCAAGACAAGTGCGAAAAGTGGTTTTTCAACACTAACACAAGTGCGAAAAGTGGTTTTTCAACACTAACACAAGTGCGAAAAGTGGTTTTTCAACACTAAAACAAGTGCGAAAAGTGGTTTTTCCACACTAATACAAGTGCAAAAGTGGTTTCCTGCACCAACACAAGTGCGAAAAGTGGTTTTTCAACACTAACACAAGTGCGAAAAGTGGTTTTTCCACACTATCACAAGTGCAAAAAGTGTTTTTTCCACACTAATACAAGTGCAAAAGTGGTTTCCTGCACCAACACAAGTGCGAAAAGTGGTTTTTCAACACTAACACAAGTGCGAAAAGTGGTTTTTCAACACTAACACAAGTGCGAAAAGTGTTTTTTCCACACTAATACAAGTGCAAAAGTGGTTTCCTGCACCAACACAAGTGCGAAAAGTGGTTTTTCAACACTAACACAAGTGCGAAAAGTGGTTTTTCAACACTATCATAAGTGCAAAAAGTGTTTTTCCACACTAATACAAGTGCAAAAGTGGTTTCCTGCACCAACACAAGTGTGAAAAGTGGTTTTTCAACACTAACACAAGTGCGAAAAGTGGTTTTTCAACACTAACACAAGTGCGAAAAGTGGTTTTTCCACACTAATACAAGTGCAAAAGTGGTTTCCTGCACCAACACAAGTGTGAAAAGTGGTTTTTCAACACTAACACAAGTGCGAAAAGTGGTTTTTAAACACTAACACAAGTGCGGAAAGTGTTTTTTCCACACTAATACAAGTGCAAAAGTGGTTTCCTGCACCAACACAAGTGCGAAAAGTGTTTTTTCCACATTAATACAAGTGCAAAAGTGGTTTCCTGCACCAACACAAGTGTGAAAAGTGGTTTTTCAACACTAACACAAGTGCGAAAAGTGGTTTTTCAACACTAACACAAGTGCGAAAAGTGGTTTTTCCACACTAATACAAGTGCAAAAGTGGTTTCCTGCACCAACACAAGTGTGAAAAGTGGTTTTTCAACACTAACACAAGTGCGAAAAGTGGTTTTTAAACACTAACACAAGTGCGAAAAGTGTTTTTTCCACACTAATACAAGTGCAAAAGTGGTTTCCTGCACCAACACAAGTGCGAAAAGTGGTTTTTCAACACTAACACAAGTGCGAAAAGTGGTTTTTCAACACTAACACAAGTGCGAAAAGTGGTTTTTCAACACTAACACAAGTGCGAAAAGTGGATTTTCAACACTAACACAAGTGCGAAAAGTGGTTTTTCCACACTAATACAAGTGCAAAAGTGGTTTCCTGCACCAACACAAGTGCGAAAAGTGGTTTTTCAACACTAACAAAATTGCTAAAAGTGGTTTTTCAACACTAACACAAGTGCAAAAAGTGTTTTTTCCACACTAATACAAGTGCAAAAGTGGTTTCCTGCACCAACACAAGTGCGAAAAGTGGTTTTTCAACACTAACACAAGTGCGAAAAGTGGTTTTTCAACACTAACACAAGTGCGAAAAGTGGTTTTTCCACATTAATACAAGTGCAAAAGTGGTTTCCTGCACCAACACAAGTGCGAAAAGTGGTTTTTCAACACTAAAACAAGTGCAAAAAGTGGTTTTTCAACACTATCACAAGTGCAAAAAGTGTTTTTTCCACACTAATACAAGTGCAAAAGTGGTTTCCTGCACCAACACAAGTGCGAAAAGTGGTTTTTCAACACTAACACAAGTGCAAAAAGTGGTTTTTCAACACTAACACAAGTGCGAAAAGTGGTTTTTCCACACTAATACAAGTGCAAAGTGATTTCCTGCACCAACACAAGTGCGAAAAGTGGTTTTTCAACACTAACACAAGTGCGAAAAGTGTTTTTTCCACACTAATACAAGTGCAAAAGTGGTTTCCTGCACCAACACAAGTGCAAAAAGTGGTTTTTCAACACTAACACAAGTGCAAAAAGTGGTTTTTCAACACTAACACAAGTGCGAAAAGTGGTTTTTCAACACTAACACAAGTGCGAAAAGTGGTTTTTCAACACTAAAACAAGTGCAAAAAGTGGTTTTTCAACACTATCACAAGTGCAAAAAGTGTTTTTTCCACACTAATACAAGTGCAAAAGTGGTTTCCTGCACCAACACAAGTGCGAAAAGTGGTTTTCAACACTAACACAAGTGCAAAAAGTGGGTTTTTTCAACACTAACACAAGTGCGAAAAGTGGT